>NW_026555344.1:23076492-23363661 GCF_029017545.1 Prosopis cineraria | reverse complement strand
ACCTCTCTAAATCCTAGATTAAGGTCCTTGGTTCAATTCATTAGGTTAGTTTTTAGCATTGACAAGTGTGATGTGAAGTCTGCATATGTGATTCGACCCTTCCCAAAAAGCATGTAAACTCCTAAGATTATGATGAGAAACAAGAAATCAAGCATCAACCACCCAAGATTATGATGTAGAAAATGCAAGCACCAATGGAAATCTAATATTATTAATGATAACATCACTAATGTAAGGAAGTATCAAATACAAAAACATAATCAATCACCAAGTTCTCAACAATAAACACAAATAACCAAGATTATGGCTCAATACATAATGAAATAATCTAAAATTGTGGCCTTATAACATCAAGATATTGAAGAAAACAAGGTAAGAATAAAAAACTGAACAGATGTTGAGTGTTTAGCCTCACATCCTCTTCCTCCTCCTCCTAAGATCCACAAGCTCCTTAACCTTCAAACTCCATGGAAGGCCTCTTTTTCATGCCTCGCCAAAATGAAACTCACCTACCGTTGGAGATGAAGGCCTTGGATGGATGATGGATGGAGACTATGGTTGTGTGTGTGTGTGTGTTTTTTTTTTTTTCCTTAGTGTAATGTAGGTGATGGATGAAATTTGTGAAGAGAGATGGAAGAGAAGAGATGAAGAATGAGAGAAATGAGTGAATGAGTGAATGGGATGATGGCCTAGCCGAAATTGCACCTTTCTTGAATTAGTATGGATGATTGTGAGTGAAGAGTGATGTGTGTGTGTGTGGCCAAAATTAAGTGTGCAAATTAAGTTTAGAACGAACTTGGACACAGAGTGTTAGGTTAGATTAGAAGGGAGGAATATGAGCTGATTTAAGGTGATTTTTTGGCTACAAATCTGATTTCCAAATCATAAAGTCAAGAGAAGGATTAAAGAGAAATATGATTTTCCTAATTTGGAGATTTGAGTGATGTGGCACCACATGGTTGTTATTTTGAATTTGAATTTGATTTTGTAGCTCTCTTCCTATTCTTCCAAGTCCTTGCAAGCCTAACTAAAGCCCAAAAGCCTTCCTTGCTTGCCTTTAGCCCAATTGACACAAGTTCAAGTGCACTTGTTCACCTAAGTTACAAAATAACATTTACTTTGATTTAATCCATAATATATATGTGACAAAATAAATTATATTTTTGCACTAGGAATTAATTATTTAAATGGGAGAATATTTATAAATGAAATTCAGGGGCAATGTCATGTGAGAAGCACAATGTAAACACATGCATGCAAAGCTCAAACCAAGTCACAACCAAATCAACAACCCTAAAGTGTGACTTTTATGCAATATTTTCCAAACCAAAATGAATTTTTGAAAACCAATTGGACCATGATGAAATCTAGGAAAAAAATGACATTTAGTCCCAAAAAAATTCAATTTTCCATAAAAGTGCAAATTTGGACCAAGATACCCTAGTGCATAAAATACCTCTTAGTATTTTATCACTTTTAACACCAAAAATGCACATAGTTAGGGAATATATCATGCAAAATAGATCATAAATGTATGGATAAAATATGCAATAATGTGTCTAATCGTAAACAAACACTGTTAATTTTTTATTGGACACAATCCGATTTTTGAAGTCTTCCTTATCACTAACTAAAAAAATCAATTTTTTGATAACCGTAATCCAACCTTTTTAAAGTCTTCCCCACTATTGACTTGGTGTAGTCATGTCTATCTTTAACAACCTACTTACACATATAATTGTATACTCATTTGCAGGAAAATTACATCCAACAACCATATTTTTCTATTAAAAAAATTGATCCACACCACACAATATTAAGACCTTTTCATCGATGGGAAATTGGAGGGCTCAGTAAAAAAAGCTTTCTTGATTTTGTAGAAATCATTGCAGATGTGCTCTTACATTGTTCTTTTGAGGTCATTTTATGTGATTTTAAAGCCAATTAATGGATTAAAGTTAACTTTTTTAATGGTAAGTGCTTAATTCCCTTATTTCAGATGTTGAAGGGGAAAATTGTACCTAATGATACATCTGAGTGAATAATTGAAGGAGAAAAAATGCCTTTAACCCTTTTTTTTTTTCAACACATCTTTTATTCGTCTTACACTGCATCTTCCATGTGAGGAGTTAATCCTAGAATGCTATTTCTTCTTTTTGTTAAAAAGTTCGATATGGTTATTTTTCTTATGCTGATGATTTCAAAGTTTCAACATCCGCAACACAATCGTCAATGTATTATATGCAAAATACTTTTTAATGCAGATTGGTGATAAAAAATATTTTTAAAAACTGTTTATACTAGTTTTAAAATTATATTAAAATTGTGAATAATAATAAGTCCATATGACTAGTTTTAATTATGGAATTCTTTTTTTCCCTCCCTTTTTATTAAAAGGACACTCATCATCCATTCTCGAAATTGCAAGCATGTGATGTTCATGACTCACTTCTCTCTTTTGCATTTTATTTATATTAAAAATTTTAACCTTTTATTTTTTGGTAGAAATTGAGCCTTAAAATCTTTTCTCCTCAATATTTTTTTAAATTATAACTAAGAGTTACTAATGCACGGGCATATAAATATTTTTATTTTATGAAGCAATGCTAAAATTTTATAAACCTTTATTCATATAATGTCTTGAATATATTAAAATTGGATAATAGTTGTTCTCTAAATTTTAAAGCCACATATAGTTGTTCTCTACTTGATTTCCTCTCTTAGAAAAAAAAATTATGATTACATTTCATTACTAATAAATAAATAAAAATTTGATAAATAATTTTTATTAAATAAAAGGAACAAATATTTAATTTTTATATTTTATTATTATTAATTTTTAAGAATATTGAAAAAATACTAAAATCTATTCCCTTAACTAATATAGAACTTTCCGAGAAGGATTTGGGGATAAGAACAAGATTTTATGTCCTATTATGCTATCGATTCCGAATCCCAATAAGACGAAGCTAATGAATTTCTAAAAACTCAGGCCCACACAAATATAACTCCAACTTACAACTCATTTCTGAGTCTTGAGCAGAGATCTGGAAACAAAGCCAAGCGCAAGCTCGAAATGATACTTCCATGCTTTATGAAAATTACTCAAATGTTATTTCCACCATGTTCTCCATTCAAACAAATACCGATTTTTTTAAAATATAATAGGAGAAAATAAACTTTTGTCCCTATAGTTTCATTGAATTTTGGAATAAGTTCCTGTGCACTTACTAAACTATTTAAAGGAGTCCTTAGTATGAATCCATTCGCTATATTTTTTAGTCCAGACTTGTATTCATCTGATTATTCTTTGTGGAATTGTGTAGAATCTATGATGTGGCGGTTTGTTGTAACTAACTCTCCGTATATATGATTAATTCATTCTTTGTGCTCTTAACGTTGGGTAAGCCTCATTCCACAGAAAACCTTGTTTGTGGAGGAACCCATGTCTTGTTTGCCTCCCAGATTTTTACTTTTATATTATATTATGTTATTGCAACAATTGAAATGTGAAAATGTGGCTTGTGAATATAAATATACATATATAAACACATGCAAGCAAAACCATTCCAAATATTTCATTCCACATCATTGATACGATTGGCGTTTGAGCGTTGTTTAAAAATTCGAAGTTTAACCTATTTGCACAGAACCTATAAATAAAATTAAGAAACTTCCACACAACCATTAATATTTAATTGTTAATATATAAAACACATGATCCTACAAAATTGCTATGTTTGGCTTTGTTTTCCATTCCAAAAAGCAGAATAAACTGAGTATATTTTAACATCATGGTGGAAAAATCTTACGGTGGAAGCTCATAAAAATGCATATATAGGAAAAAAAAACTATTTACACATAAATCTTAATCCATGATCAGTCAGCACAATGAATTGATGAAATATTCATGTCAAGGTACTTGGGGGTGGGTCATAATATAAATAAATTCCAAAATAACATAATAACTTGAAAGGTTATTAGCTATGACGTTAACAAAGTGGCAAGAGTGTTAACGAGCCCTATCTACATTGACTATGAAAGGTTTTCCCGACTGTTGTTTTATTGGTGAAGTTGATAGCTTAATTGCTTGGGCTACGGGAAAGATATGGAAAAAGGAGGCTAGGAGGAGGATTAACAATGACTCATGGTCTGGGATCGTCGATTGACAAAACAAGATGAGACAATTCCAGTTAATGCTACAACCAATAGGCCATTTGACGTTGATGAAACAATCATAAGACAATACATACCTCTTTTATGGTTGGCTTCATCATTTGTTTCTGATTAAATTAAAATTTTTATATGTGTTCATCGATCTTGAACAGAATCACAGTTCGTCTTCCATCGTTTGAGGATTGGAAAATTATCATAAAAGAGTTACTGTTTTGTCAGTTTTTTGGACATTCAATAGCTTACTCTTTGTTTGGATCCAAATTGCACCATGATTTTGAAACTGTTTCAATGGTGTAAAGTCTCCGTGCATCACAGCTAACAACTATAATTCCTTGTACCTTTTTGTTGTAAATGCCTGTCTTTACAGGGCTTTGAACAGTAAGGAATTTCCTAGTCATGTAGGGCTTTGGTGAGTGCCTATCTTTACAGGGCTTTGAATGGTAAGGAAGTGCCTAGCCATGTAGGGCTTTTGGTGAGTGCCTGTCTTTACAGGGCTTTGAATGGTAAGGAAGTGCCCAGCGATGTAGGGCTTTTGGTGAGTGCCTGTCTTTACAGGGCTTTGAACGGTAAGGAAGTGCCCAGCTATGTAGAGCTTTTAGTGAGTGTCCTGTCTTTACAGGGCTTTGAACGGTAAGGAAGTGCCCAGCTATGTAGGGCTTTTGGTAAGTGCCTGTCGTTACAGGGCTTTGAACGGTAAGGAAGTGCCTAGCCATATAGGGCTTTTGGTGAGTGCCTGTCTTTACAGGGCTTTAAACGGTAAGGAAGTGCCTAGCCATGTAGGGCTTTTGGTGAGTGCCTGTCTTTACAGGGCTTTGAACGATAAGGAAGTGCCTTGCCATGTAGGGCTTTTGGTGAGTGCCTATCTTTTCAGGGCTTTGAAAGGTAAGGAAGTGCCTTGCCATGTAGGGCTTTCGGTGAGTGTCTGTCTTTACAGGGCTTTGAACAGTAAGAAAGTGCCTAGTCATGTAGGGCTTTTAGTGAGTACCTATCTTTACAAGGCTTTGAACGGTAAAGAAGTGCTTAGCCATGTAGGGCTTTTGGTGAGTGCCTGTCTTTACAGGGCTTTGAAGAATTGTGCCAGTCGGTGCTGGGCTTTAAGGGCGTGAGAATAGGTTTCATCTCACATAAAAAAATATGAGAAACTCACAAGTGAGGTTGTTATATCTTCTCTTACTTCCTTGGGTTCTGCAAATTTTTTTTTGCCCCAACCCAAAAGGCACACTTTCTATGGCAACGCATGCAATAAGGTAATGTGTAATGCATGATTTTTTTTATTTGCCCTAACATAAATGGAGGTAAATTTTTTTATTGAGTATGTAATGGATGGATAATGCATAATGCATGATTTTTTTGATCAAAAGTTCAATTTTTTTTCTGCCTTCAATTTAAATTGTGGCAAATTTGATGCAATGCATGCCATAAGTGATATGGAAGAGTGAATGATTTGCTTTTGATTTGCCCCAACCTAAATTGTGACAATTTTTATATGAAGTATGCAGTGGGTGGATAATGCATAATGCATAATAATTTTTTTTATTTGCCCCAATCTAAATGGAGGTAAATTTTTGTGTTGAGCATATAATGGATGGATAATGCACAACGCATGATGACTTTTTTTATTTCAAAAGTTTGATTCTTTTTTTTTTTGCCTCCAATTTAAATTGTGGCAATTTTAATGTAAAAGATGTAATTTTTTTTTTCAATTCATGTGAAGATATGGAATGCTCAATGCATTTAAAATTGTAAAATGTATTTTTTTTTATTTGCAAAATTTTGATGCAAGAGGGGAACAAAACTTGAAATTAGAAAAATGCTAGGGTTCTCTTGGTCATTTACAATAAAAAAGTTGTTAGTCTCCCTAATGAAATTGCAAGTCAATGACTTAACAACATTTGCCATAAGAATTGGACACGAAGGGATCACACTTTCAGATACTTAAAACTGTTTATTCCTCCTAGATTGAGAATTTTCAAGAAAATTTGTTTGCCCATATGAAATTCTTGTTAGACATGGATGTTTCATCTTGTCTATCTTTATCATCAATGCTTGTATAGCCAATAAGTGAAATTGGCACTAATTTTTATTTAACAATGTCAATGTAAACAATCATTATAAACAAATGGTCGTGTCTGAAAATGAATGGAGTGGCCAACCAATGGAATGTTGGGAAGGTTTAGAGATGTCCCTATTTAGGTGCAGGAAACGTATGAAGAATAGGCATCACGTGGATAAGCCAAATGTGAAGTGGCAAATGATGGAATGGTAATATTGAGAACTTCCCAAATTTTATATGATATGTCTTTGGATAGTATAGAGATGGAAGGGAATGAGTATGGAAATTAAAAAGGGGGTCCCCTCTTTGTTTTGTATGTCCCTTTGAAAATGACACAATTTTTGAGTAAAAGATATTATATTGAGCTATAAGCTTGCCCAATTTCAATAATCTGCATCTTGGAATGATCTCTAATAAGAAAACTACCTCGATTATATTCAAACAAGTCAAATCTCAATGAGGACTTATGGGGTTTGTAATGTGGCTTAGGTAAATTGGCTTATAAAATAAAAGGATATTTGGCCCAAAAATTCTGTGCCCTTATGTAAATTCTTCCTTCGACCTTTTCTTCTTCTACTCTAACATAAAATTATGCTAAAATTCACATAACAAGAGAGGATATTTAGGGATTGTGATATAGTAGAATAGGATAAAATTATGGGTTGAGGATGAAAAGGATGTGATGGTCTAAACATAGGTGCAAAATCATAATGGAATTTTTTTTACATGTGATCTTGCAAGACTTGGCATTTCTATGGAGTTATCATTGGGAAAGGAAGAAAAATTCATTTTCTTTTTCTTCTTTTGTTTTCCTTCCTTCCCTTTTCAATTTTCCTCTTTATGTCCCATTCAATGAATGAATGCTAATGGAGGGATAATCTTTTTTTTTCAGCAATAGGAATGCTTTTTTCCTTTTTTTTTCTTTTTTATTTATTCTTAGCCCTTAAACTTTGCTTTCATGAGCTTAAAAATAGAAAGAAATTATTTGAATGGATAAATCTGGAGGGTTAAACAAAAAAGTTTCAATTGGGTGAAAGAAGGTCTTGATCCTCTCTTGAAATTTAAAAATTCAGTATAAACATATGTTTGAGTACCCAACCTTGATGGTATTTGTAAACAGGTGGATGAAAGAAACACTACTCCTGGCTCAATATGGGCGACTAAGGGAAATTTCTTCAAGATTTAGGAAAAGAAAAAAAATGCCTCATATCTTTGACTTAACTTACTAATGCTATCTTATCTCTCTAATCAGTCACTTTTTATCTTTATTTCTTTTTCTCTCTTTGTTTTTTTTTCAATTCATTCACTTTGCTTCATATTTTCATTAATTAAGGGCCTTTTTCTTCAAGTTGATCTTTTCCCTATCCATTGTGATTTTTTTTCATTGGGAATACCAAACATTAAGGGAATAATGCATCGGATAAGAGAAGTTTTGTGGTCAAGGGGTAGAACAAGCAAACAGGGGTGTCAAATGAAAAAGTATGATTATAACATTGACAAAATTAAATAAGATCATTTCCAGTGGTAGAGTTTGACCATACAGACATGAGGATAAGATATGTTAGAAACAATATCTTTGAATTCTCTGTTCCATGGTGAATGATCTTATTAATGAATGTGACATTGAGGCTTAATTTCTCTATCCCATCTCTTTATTTTTTGACCTCACAACTTGATCAGAAAAACTATACGCCCTAAGTGAATGCTAGCATCCACACCTGCCATATCATTTTTGATGGTCCAGGCAAGGGTATGAAAGTCGTATATTGTGAAATGTTGGTGTGCTTTGAATGGATGAGATAATGACAGTAGGCAAGGGGGGAGAAAATAACTAGCATTATGGCAAGTAAGGTGGAAGACCTTGACCTTCCCATGCAAAGGACCAAAAAAAAAATCCATATGTTAAAAATTTCAAAGTCTTTTATCATAACATGTGATATGAAAATGAATAGATACAAATGCATTTGTTTGCTATATATGGCCTTGCTCTAATGGATGATTATTGTGGAATCAAGTGGGGGGTAGGGATAGGAAGATGTATATAAAAAATAATTTATTGATTTACAACTTTGTATTGGTGTAGGGGACCAATTTAAAAGAATTTTGAATGTCACTCAGAAATGTAAGGTTTGTGATTGAATTGGGAGAATTTTTTTAATATAATTTTCGCTTGTTGTCTTAAGCAAGTGTCACAATTGATGCTTGTTTGAGCCTTAAAACTTGATGCTAAGGAAAGCACAAGATGATTTGGCGATGCCTATAAAAGGGTTTAGGTATTAAAAATGTCATAATTTTATGCATTCTCTTAAGTAATTACAAGGCTACCTCATTTATGCCAAACAAAATTTCCTTTCCTCCATATGCTTATTGCATTATAAGAAAATGGAAATAACTATTAACCTATAAGGGACCAAAATTCTTACATGATTAAAGTCATGAGAGTAATAGCCTTATAACTTATTATTGTTTTTTTTTAAGGAAAGAAAAAAAATTAAGGATAGTTGGTTTTCAGTCATTTATGCATAAGAGTCAACTAATTTTTGTTAAACAAAGCTTAATTTGTCATTTAGGCAAATGAGAGGTTTCCAATCTCCTCTAAGTGCTTATTGCACTATAGGGGGAAAGGATTGATAATTAACCTATGAATAGTCAAAACTAATACATGGCAATGTTTTACTTTCAAAATGAAATGTGTTATTTTAGCCTACAACAAGAAAAGTTGTTTAACGGGAGTTAGCTGACAAAATGCATCAACTCTTCAATGTTATGAAATGAATTTATAGTCATTGGGGTCAAAGACCCATGGGCAAAGCCCAGTTATTTAATGCTAGCGCCATCCTTGTGACACATTAACATTGATTAGTGTAATGACATTCAATACCTGCTCTAGCATAAGGTAGCATGCACAAATGATATGTCATGATGATGATAATGATGTAATAAAACATGCTCTCACTTTGTGTTCTATTTAAGAAGCTTAAGTCTGTTTATTTTTATAATCATTAAGTATGAGCTAAAATGGTTGGCGACTAGTTTTTATCTAAGACGTGTAGCTCCAGGATAGATTTATAGTCCTAATAGACAGAAGGTTCTCAAGATGCCCTCACCACATGGTGAAGACCTTACTTAATAATTTTGACCCTCCGAGAACATAAGCTCTTTAAGGACCGAATTTATTGAGTAAGTAACAGCTTGGGTGAGGCATTCATAGTAACCTTTGAGAGTTCAAAAACTCTTCAGGGAAACCATTACTAACCTCCACTAACCTATGATATTCACAGACCCAGGTATAGAGCCCAAAATGTGTGAGTGCACAGTGTGTGATAAGAGCATTCAAGCATGTTATCTTATTCCCATATGCTACCCAACCCTCATCTGTTAATCAGATCAAACAAAGAGACAATTATATATATAGATAAAAGTCTTCTATCCTAGGATTTATTCCGCATGTTATTTATCCTAAGACATGTTATGAAAAGCAAAAGGAGAGAGAAAAGAGGAAAAGAGGGGGAAAAAGCACACACAAATTAAAAAGGATAATAGTAATAAAAAAGAAAAACCATATTATGTTTTGAGCACAACAAATTTATATAGGCTTGACTCTCTAACCTGTCCTTAGTGGAGTTGCCAACTGTCACACCTAGAAACGCGACGCGGACAACGTGAGAGCGGAGGTTCCCGGCCTTTGAAAGGAAGACCGGAGAAATGGGAGTCGCCACCAAGATTTTAAGAAAAATCTCGGGAAACCATTTAAAGGTGGATAAGGGTGGTCTGTGAAATCAAAGAATAGTTCGGAAGACGATTAAGTGTAAGGAAGGTGTTAGGTACCCCACAATACCCGTTCACGAGAATGGTTACCTAAAGTTTGTTGTAATATATTAATATGGTTTTAAAATTATTTTAATTATCTCCTTTACATTCATGGGTTTGATATAAAAATGATAAGAATTAACCGAGAAATATTTATTTATTTACGGGGAGGACTTGACTCAAAATCTGACTCTAAGGCCTATATACCTTGTGATGGGGATCAAAGTCCACGTAATTTAGGCTTATATGTTTGTGGGTGAAAATATTTTTTTAAAAAATTAATTAGAAATAATTTACCATTTTGCAAATAAAACAATTTCTAAAATTTTGATATGTGTGTGCTTTGAATTGAAAAAAGTAATTTAATTTCAATTATTTTTTCAATTTTGGAATTTTTGGAATAAAGAGAGAAAAGAGTTTAAAATTATTTTTCTTTCATGTTTTATGATTGGAAATTTAATAGCAATACCTGCAAAACCTTATTAGTTTATATGGTAATGCAATTATTCTTTATATTTGTGGAGAATCCAAACTCTCACAAGATAGAAGACTTTAACAACTTAGTTTATTTACTTAAATTTTTAAATATTAATAATATCATTATTTTTTTGGTGCATTCATACATATATACTTTTTTTAAAAAAAAAGATTCTTAATCATCATACCTGCAAAGTTTTTTAGACTGTTACAGTAATAAGATTATCCTAAATATACGTGGAGATTCAAAATTCTCACATTATAAAGGATTAAATATTATATATTTTAATACAGGATTATACAATTCGCATTTTTAAACATAGAAATTTTAATCGCTATACCTGCAAAGTCTTATTAACTTTCACAGTAATTAAGATGATTATTCTAGAGGCCTATAGACATTCAAAAATCTCACATGGCCAAAAGATTTAATGCATTAAATTAATTAATTAATTTTATTAAAAATATTTATCATTTTATTTACAAAAATCATTTATTTACTATATAAATTAATAATTGTGAAATTCTGTGAGGATTTATTATCCTACACAAATAAAACAATTAATTTAATTCTGTATGAGGATTCTTAAAATATCTCATGAGACTTAAATATTTTACTAATTTAAATTACATAAGGGAGTTAATTTTAATAATGGGCCATTGGAACCCATTTTTAATATATGCAAGTTGGATTTTCATATCTGCAAAATCTTATTGATTTACACGATATGTGATCATTCAAAATGCCTGTGGAGATTTTTAAAATCTCATAAGGTGAACTTTGAAAAGGTGGTGTGAAGAGTAAACGCAAATTTTGATATTAATAGAACCACAATAAGCTATACTAAATATGTATACCAGCACTAAACAATAGCAGAGATATTCAACAGATTAGTGGAAAAACTTCATTTCAATTTTAAGCAAACACACTGAAATTTTGTCAAAGCTTTAAAATTCAGGATAGTTGATTGGACTCTATTTGTGTCACAATAAGATGCAAACCATAATGTTTCATAAATGAATAACTATTTAAAGGAAATGCATAACAAACGTGGCAAAAGCAATATGTCAATGAAGCCAAAGGTTTCAAAAAAAGAATTGCAAAATTTATATTTTTAAAACAAGAACTTGGAAGTAATTCTTACTTGCAATTAGTGGCAAACGCAGCCAATCCATCGATGCTGAATCCATCACAATTGAGAAGCAAAAGAACTTTGATATTGGGAAAGGAGAGAGACAGAAACTCCAAGCTCTCATCAGTCATAACCATCCTCTCTCGGACTCTCTCCTCCGTCTCTGTTTTCCATTATGCATCTGTGCTCTCTTACTCTTCGTCACTGTGTCTTTTCAAAAAAAGGCTCGTCTCTCTCGATTTCTTGCTCCTCCTCTCCCAACCTCTTCTTTTTCCAGAAAAACACTCGTCTCTCTCAATCTCATGCTTTGTTTTCTATTCTCTTTTCTTTTCTATCTTGCTCTATTTTTTTTTCTTCCCCTTTGGTCTCTCTCTTCTATGTCCCAGTCTCTTCCTCTCCGAACTCCTCCTTCTTCATTCTTGTCTTAGCTTTTTCTCCTTCTTGCTCAGCTCTCTTTTTCACGTCTTTCAGTCCTCTCCCTCTGTTTTTACATTCTTCAGTCCTCTCTTCCCTGTCACTATTTTTTTCATCTCTCTCTTATCTCTCACTCTTCGTCTTCTTCTCATTCTCCATCCTCTCTTGGATTCTCTATGTGAACATCGTATTTTGTCCGAGCATTTTTTTAATAACCAAAAAATTATAAAAATACAAAAATAAAATTTAATCCTTTTTAGGATTATATTTTCAAAAAAATAGTTAATAGGGTTTAATTTTATTTTAACCTAGATAATCTTTTGTTGCTTAGGATCTTATTTCTTATAAGTCATTAAAAATAACCAAAAAATATAAAAATAAAATTTAATCCTTTTTTAGGATTATATTTTCAAAAAATATATAATAATCTTGCTTAAATTTTTAAAATCTCTCCCAAATTATCTCAATCATTCAAAAATATTAGGAGTTAACTTTTGAGAGTTAAATTTCTCTCATTAAATATTTTTTTTCATTTAAAACAAAATACATACATATATATGTGTGTGTGTTAATTTAATTTTTAAAAAAATTACAAGCAAAAAAGGCTTATCACAAGCCTTATGCAGTTCATGTACATACACTTTCAACATAGAAAAAGAAAGGACAACCACACAAACACGGCCACACAGCTAAAAAGGAAATGCAGAAGAACACTAAAGGCAGACACAGGAAAGATCAGATGTGAAAAATGCTCAGTCATGTAGAGAAAAGTGGAGAAACATAGCACACACACACGCAAAGAAAAGGAGTCAAAGACGCATGCAGAAAAAAGAAACACCTGCATGTATGAAGAAGCAAAAAAAAAAAAAGCAAATGCTGGACACACACACGAGTAGAAGAAACTGAGGTTCAGAAACAGAGAAAAGGAGAAAGAAATAGAGAAGACGTGCACTGCAAGAGGAAGAGCCTAAGCTTCAACAATGAAGGAGAGCACAAATGAAAAACACAAGAGAGAGACCAAAAGGAAGGGAGGTCTGGAGAAAAGAATAAAAACTAGAGGAAAGAAAGAAAGAAGGAGGACGAGATGGAGGAAAGAAAAACTGAACGAGAGAGAGAGCACAAAGACAGAAAAAACTAAGAAAAAATAGAGCATAAAAGATCAAGGAAGAGAAGCAAGAAAAAAAGGGACTGAAATAGACGAAAAAAAAAGAGAAGAACTGGTGGAAGGGAAGAAGAGGAAAACTGGAGAACTGAAAGCAAGGGAAAGCCTTTCTAAGAAAAGAAAAGAGGCTGAGAGAAGACAAAAAACTTGAGAAAAATAGAGACAGAGGAGAGAAAAATAGATGAAGAGAGAGATCTAGAGTGAGGGAGCAAAACAGAGCATAAAAGATGCAAGAGAGAGAGGGAGAAAGAGACTGAGAAAGAGAGAGCATAAGACTAAGAGAGGAGGAGCAGAACACAGCTAGATGAAAAAAAATAAAGGAAGAAAACAGAGCACATCCTTCAAACTCTCACTCTCTGTCGCCACATGCTTCGCTCTGATGCACTCGAGTTCCTTTATCAAATGAGGAAGGAGGAGTTGAAGCTTGTAGCAAAAGCCGAGAGGTAGAGAAGCACTGAAAAAAAAAAGAGAAGAGGAGCATAGGTACAAATGCAGCGGTGGGAGAAGAGAGGAGACTGAGATCAGAAAAATAGAAACAGAGCACTGAAGGGACTGAACAGAGCCGAGAGAGCTAGAAGAAGAAAATGCATAAACATGCATGCACACGTGGGTTTATGGACTAAACGAGATCATCACTTTCTTCTTCCCTCAGTCACGAGTTCAGGATGTTTTTACAAATAATAAAGAACCAGAAACACATTCAAAAATTGAGGTTGAGGTGATGAAAGCGTTGAAGAATGCATATCTAGAATCACAGGTTGCTCAAGGTAATATTTAAATCATATCACCTCCCTTAATCTGGATTTATTGATGAACATATATATATTGATAGGAGTGGACTGATCTAGATGTATGTTTAGACATTAAAAAAAATTTAGGAATTAAATATTTTTTTATGTAGAATTTAGAACATATCTAAGAGGTGTTTGACCAAAAAAAAAACAAGAAAGAGCCTATGAAAATATTATTGATAATTTGTGAGGTTAATTATGGTTTGGAGCCATGTCTATCGTAGTTATTGCTAGAAGTTCATGCCAAATATGGATTTTTTAGAATATATTCCCAAGTCAAAAGAATAGTGAACTGTCAAAATAATTTATTTCTCTATTCTTTCCATTGCATTCATCACATGAATTGTTTAGCCAACCATAATATTATGCACCGACTACAAATACAAATATTTAGATCATCTATTTGTCATGTGAGATTTTAAGAATCTCCGTAGGCATTAGAATAATTTCATACCGTGTAAATCAATAAGATTTCGCAGGTATAAGGATCAATCTTATGATAAATATTTAAGTCTCATGTGAGATTTTAAAAATCTTTGTAGAGACTTAAATTAATCACATTATCATGTGGAATAATATATTCTCACATATATCATAATTCTCAATCTGTATATATTACATAAACGAATTTTTGTAAATAAAATAATAAATGTTTTTTATGATTTTAATTAATTAAATTAATAAATTTGAATTATAATCATATTTTCTAATTAGATCTTTTGGTCATGTGAAGTTTTTAAAACTCTGTAGACCTTTAGGATAATTGTACTATCGTATGAGTCAATAAAGCTTTACAGGTATAACGATTAAGATTTCTATATTAAAAAATATGTGTTCTATAATTACACATTAAAATATATTCAAAGTGAATATTATTTAATCATTTTATAGTGTGAGACTTTAAATCTCTACAGATATTCAAGATAATCTCGTATCATGTAAATTGATGAGGTTTCACAAATATGAGAGTAAAACTTATATGTTAATATGGGTTCCAAAGGCCCACCATTAAATTAACTCTCTTTTTATAATCCAAATGAATAATTTATTTAAGTCTCATATGAGATTTCAATAATCTTCGTAAAACTTGAATTAATCACCTCATCGTGGGATAATAAGTCCTTGTAGATACAGTGATTATCAATTTCTATAATAATAAATAATTTTTGTAAATAATCATATAATACACAATTTAGAAAAATTAATTAATCAAATTAATGTATTTAAATTGTAATCATATTTACTGATTATATTTTTTAGTCATATGAGATTTTTGAATCTCCATTGGCTTTTAAGATCATCGTATTATTGTATGAGTCAATATGACTCTGCAGATATAATGATTAAGTTTTTAAAATATATATACACATATATATATATATATTATATAATTAATTAAATTAATTAATTAAATTTAATTCCTTTATCGTGTGAGATTTTGAAATCTCCGCAGATATTATAGATAATCATATTACCGTACAAGCTAATAAGGCTTTGCAGGTATGATGATTAAGTTTCTTTGAAACATATATATACATACTTAAAATTATTATCAACAATTAAAATATACATATGAATATAAATAAATAAATTAAATGGTTAAACTCTTTTATCGTGTGAGATTTCAGAATCTCTATAGATATTTAGAGTAATTGCATTGCCGTATGAACTAATAAGGCTCTACAGGTATAACAATTAAAATTTTCAATCATAAAACATAAAAGAAAAATAATTTTAAACTCTTTTCTTTCTTTATTCCAAAAATTCAAAATTGAGAAAGTAATTGAAATTAAATTACTTTTTACAATTTAAAATACACATATTAAGATTTTAGAAATTGTTTTATTTACAAAATAGTGAATTATTTTTAATTAATTTTTCTTCAAAAAATATTTTTACTAACAACTTTTAAGCTCGAACTACGTGGACTTTGATCCCTATCACAAGGTACATGGGCCTCAGAGTCAGATTTTGAGTCAAGTCCTCTCTCGTAAATAAATAAACATTTCTCACATAATTCTTATCAGTTTTGAAACACATGAATATAAAAGGGATAATTAAAATAATTATAAAACCATATTAAAAGAGCACAACAAACTTCAGGTAACCGTTCTAACGAACGGGTGTTGTGGGGTGCCTAACACCTTTCCCACACTCAACCGATTCCCAAACCTATTCTCTAATTTCACAAACCACCCTTATTCTCTATTAATTGGTTTTCTAAGATTTTTCTCAAAATCTTGGTGGTGACTCCTCGTTCGATTTGGTTCCCGTCGCGAAGGCCGGGACCTCCGCTCGCACGTTGTCTATGTCGTATTTTTCAGATGCGACACTCTCCTCTATCTCTGTTATCCTTTCTCAGTCTATGCCTCTCATCCCCAGTTCCTCCTGTGTTCTTTGTCTCTCCCTCCTCTAGTCTTCCTCCTCCCTTCTGTCTCTGTTTTCTCATGTATATCTCACTCGGTCTTCCCTTTCTAGTTTTCTCATCTCTTTTAAAGCAGAAATAGGGAAGAGCTTACTTGCGTGTGAGGAGAGCTTACGTGTTATGCGTGTGTCTCTTTTCTCTGTGTATCAGCTGGTGTGTCTTTGCTCTGTTTCTTTTTTGCATTTTTCTCTATGTAGATATGGCTGTGTGTTTACATGTTTTGGTTTCTCTACATGGCTGAAAGTTCCTTTTTTCTGTGTCTGCTTGTGCATTTTCCTGGCGTTATCTTCATGCATGCATGGCTGACTGTTCTCTCTCTCATTTTCCTTCTTTTTGTCTGTTTTTCTTCTCCTTTTCTTTTTTGTTTGTACACCTGTCCCCTCTGCCCTTTAGACGTGCATGCATTTTTCTCAAACATGCATGTTACTCTCTCTCTCTCTTTCTTTTCTCTACCCTTTCATCTGTGCGGTCTGCTCGTGTAAGCTTTTTTTTTATGTGGCTATCTGTTATCTGCTTCTTTTCTCTGGTCTACTATTATGTGTGAATGGTGTTACTATGTTGTTTGCTTCCTTCCATTACTTTTGGCCTTTTCCCTCTTTAAGTCTATTTTGTGCTTGCTCTATGTTTCTTCGTACGTGAGTCTACTCCCCTTTGTTCTTTCGCTCGTGTGTCTGACTGTTCTCTCCTTCTCCTTTGCTGGTGTTTTTTTCTGTCTGTTTTTGTTTGTTGTGTTTTTGTTGCTGAAGTTGGGCAGTTCCAATTTCATGCACGTGATACTACCTCTTATTTTATTTTATTTTATTATTCAATCTAGCATTAAGATATCTCATTTAAAGTATTTTTTTAATTAATTTTTTTAAAAGAAGGGTTATCTAAGGTAAAAGGAGAGAGGATTTTTTGTTAGATTATTATTATTATTATTTTCTTGAAAATATAATCCTAAAAAGGATTAAAATATTTTTATATTTTTTATATATTTTTTAGTTATTTATTATTAAATTAAAAAAATGCTCAGACAAAATACGGTATTCACAAGTGGTGAATTTGGATTATGTGTGTTTTTGGTTGTGTATGGTATGTTGCATAGGTCTATTAGAGTCCATTGAGTGTAGTTAAAGAGAGGTGTAGGTTTTTGGCACTTGTGATTGAGTTGGGACACCAATGTTGTGTGTTTTATGTGAAAAAGTGATAAAATAGATTTTGATGCCCAAATTTTTGTAAAAAATGAATTTGAGTATAAAACTTGTGCCATTAGCTAGAGCTAAGAGGAAGCTCCGTGTAGACACCAAAATTATCCCAATCGAGTATCGAATGGAGATTTGGGATGCATTTGGAGTTTGCTCCCTATGCTGTCAAATTGACAAATGATTTCTATCAAATTCATTCGATGCACTGCAGCACATGGCACAGAGGTGAGTGAGCCACAATGCATGTACACTTAGCCATGGTGCATGCTACATTTTCTGCACAAAACACATTTATGAGTTTTAAATCTCAATGTTTTGGGTTCAAATTGATTTTCAAGCTTCCATATTGTTTTAAAACTCTAATTGAGCCTAATAAGTATTTGATAAAGGTTTTAAATGTTGAGTTATGGAACCCTACGGTAAATGGTTTAAGAGTTCTTACTTTTGTAATTTTTTTCAAACTTGGTAATCCTTTTAGGGTTGATCCCTTGATTACCTTAGTTATGGAGTTAATTGTGGTTAAGTAAGGAAAAACTTATATCAAACCCGTAGGTAGCGAGCACTACCATATAAGCCTCACAACCTTGCTCAATCAACCTTTCAGCTTGTAAAGAAGAAAGAAAACAAGAATGACCAGGGTATTTCTCGATCACCTTGGCACTTCCATTAAAGTCATGGTCTTAGCCATATCATCCAAGATAGCACCATAAGCTATCAGCCAATCCATACTGATGATTAAATCAATCCTTTGCATAGGTATTTTGATTACATTCACCCAAGCCGATCACCCATTAAAAGTCAACTTATTTTTATACGCCACGCCAGATCGACTAATTAAACCAGAAGTAGAGAAAACTTCTATATCATGGGGTAATTGCTCAACAGGCATACCTATTCTATCTAAGCACTCAGCAAAAATAAAATAATGTGTTGCATTACAATCAAGGCTACAGATAAAAACCATACCAGTGATCAGATTTGATGACTTTCTAGCCTCCTCCTAGGATACTGTATACACTCTGTCAGGAATCACGTTCCTTTAGTCCGTGCTCTCATACAAATCAAGGCAATCTTGGATTAAATAACCTAACTTTCCAAATTTAAAGTAAGCAAAAAAACAACCAAAATAAACCTTGCCACATTTATCACAAGGTGACCTTGTTGTGCTCATAATCAAAGTTTGACTGGCCTATGAAGAACGTGATGGAGCATTCCAGAGAAACAAGAACCCCCAGACCTCATATTACCACCCTGATTACCCTGAGATCTTAAACCCCTATTTAAATTTTGATTACCAGAAGCAAAAGAAGACCCATCTCTAAATGAGCCACTAGAAGAAGAACTAGGGCTAAAACCCACTTGCTTAGCTATACTACTAGTAGGAGCTAACCTAGAAGAAAACCAACCTCATGTATCCCTACTCTAACTACTCTTTGTGTCTCAGCCTCAGCGAGTAGCAATCCTTATACGATTGTACATATCATCATATGTTGCCTCGCCTAGCAAAGATAGCTGCTAGCGATACTCTAGTTTCATTTTCCCTAATAACCTCTTTGCTTTCCACTTGCGATCATTTGAAGTATTTAGATATGTTAAGGACTTAGACAACTGATTTAATTTTCTTATAAAGATCTCCTCATCTAAGTCCCCTTGTTGAAAAGTATGAAACTCTACCTCTTTCTCATCTTTGAAAGCTGGTGGAAAGTGAAAATCATAAAACCTTTCCTTGAATTCGACCCAAGCCATAGATCTACCATATGTGGGCTTAACAGAATCCCATTAATGCTTGGCTTCACCAATGAGCTGTATTATAGCCAAGACAACCCTTTACTCAGATATATATATCAACATAGTAAATAGCTGCTCCATCTAATCCAACCACTCCCCAGCTTTCTCATCAAGCATACTACCATCATATGTGGTCAGATTGGAGCAAGAGAATTCCTTTTAAGGTCTAGATATGCCATCCTTCCAATTATCAACAACTAGTTCATGAGCTCTCACAGTACTAGAAGCTCCTTGTCTAACACTTAGGTCAATATGCTAATCTAAAACAGCATGACCTTTGAGATTTTGCTATATATCAACCATCACTTCAAGCAGCCTAGTTATGACTACATCAGCCCCTTGTGGTAGTGGTGGAGGCAGAGGCGGTGGAGGTGGAGGTGATGGTCATTCCTCATTCCTCTATCTACCTCTTCCTCTTTGAGCCATATCAAAATTGAAAGGTGTACAGCCACAAGTGTATGAACCTTTCTCCCCTCTTAAAGGAACAAGTCAAAGAAAGAAAAAAAAACAATGTCAGTCTAGGTTAGTGGCATAAGGGAAAGAGCATAAGAGTAATGTATAGGGTTAAGGCCTAAAAATGATACCAAATGTAACACTTGAGTGTTAATAAAATACACCACACCTAAATAAACTAATTGTGGTTAAGGAGTTGATTCTAAAATCAATTTAGGAAACAAACTATTTAAATTACCAAACAATCTATACAATAGCAAAACAAACATTTAAAACCTCTTATAAAATTTTGAAGGAATATATATAGTGCATGAAAGTAGATTGGACAACCCTCCTTAGCAATTAATTGCAGTCTTGACAGCATTAATATACTATCATGACAACCCTCCTGGCAAACTCTCAGGAGGCAACGATTCACCATTTGGCCTCTGATTGAAGTAATTTCAAAGCTCACATGTCAATTTTAATGAGTACTAGTAGCTTACCAAATTTTAAAAAGACTCAATGGTTGGATTAAAATTTAGACACGTTAAAAGTTTGGTATTTTTAACTATCATGATAGCACTTCTGGACCAACTTTTGTAGTACACCATTTTTCATCATCTGACCTTTGATCAGAGCAATTTTAGACCTTACACATCAATTTTAAAGATTAATACTAGTGTACTAAAGTTTGAAATGATCTAACGAATGAATTGAAATTCGTGCATGTTGCAACTTTAGCAACTATTGATGTCATAACAACACCTCTAGACCAACTTTCAAAGTGCACCGTTTCTCCTTCTGATGTCCAATCAAGGTGATTCCAAAGCCCATATGAATATTATAAATTTTTTCTTGTGACTAAAATTTTAAGAAAATCCAACAGTCGGATTAAAATTTGGATACCTGAATGGAAAAGTGCAGTTCTTTAGTAAACATCATTTTCAAAATTGTCCAAATTTTATCCTAAGAGTCACAAAATTATGGGAATACTTTGAAAACATCAAATTGAACTAGAAATACCTAATAGAACATTCAAATAAAAAAAATTTGACCATCAGGGTGCCATTTTTCAAAATGGACCCTAAGCTCTTAAAATGCACAAATCACACAAAAGTGGTCAAAAATCATTCCAAACACCACATACATATATAAATATACATGCTAAATACTTTCACTTGACTCAGAGATCCCCGTGGGGCCCATGCACCCACTTTCTTTATCTAAGGTGTATGTTTGCCCATTGTACACAATTCACAATGCAACCACTTTGCATTTACTTGTAAAATTATACATATTCATATACATATCAAAATAAACATTTGCTTGTAGTGAAAATTTGTTCTATCAAATAAATTCATCAAAACTACACACCATAACCAAGTTTCTGAGCCAAAAGTCTACAAGTAGCAAAAATTAATTCACAAGCACATAATCCACACATATTCACACACACACACAAATACATCCTATTGGCACTCTAATCTTAAATACATTTAATATATTTGCCTAAAAAAAGGGATTGTAGCTCTTTACAATCCATAAATAACCTATAGCTCTGTTCCTTTCCCCGTCCACCATTGGATCCTTCGCCTAGACTTAAATATATTGAAAAGAAAGGGGTGAGACAGCCACAATCTTAGTAACAAAGAAATCTACATTTATTATTACAAAGTAAGCCATAAATAAATAAATGAATAATAGATTAAACATAACATATAATTTAAGTTATTTAAAATGCATGAATGCATGATATAGGCCATATGACCCAGAATGCTCCCTAGCACTCTTTAGCCCACAAGTAAATCTTATACCTACTTGTAGATCTATAATCTCAAAACATAATCTAAGGCATGATTGAATTCACCTAACCACTTGTGCTCCTTCAACATGAATCATAAGCAGTCAAAGCTAACTCCTTCCTAGAGCCAGCTCGACTTACTTTTCATGTGATAGCCACCTTGACTTAGGTAGTCAATCTCACACTTCATATATTAGATTCCTTTTCCCACTGAGAGGTGTCGAGCACTCAATCTACTAACTACTTTAGTGCACTGAGCCCACAATACGAAAGACAACATTAAGAACTAGCAGTGTGCCATGGAATATTACAAGCCCACACCTCCCCATTGATGAACTCCCACTGAAATCATTCCTTTTACTCTTATCTACCTCTCTCGAATATTGAGCACTTCAACACTCTAAGATAGTATAACATATATCATTCCTCCTTTAAGCGGTTCCTTAGCCTAATAGGTACATAACCTAGTTACACTTCCTTGAGTGCAACTTTCATTCTCTATAATTACAATGCATGCAGGCAACCTTGTTTCCATAAAAACATTATTGTTAAACAAATAGAAAACATATATGCACTATTATTCAAGTAGTACCCCATAAGTCCTTATAAAATACAATTAATTGCATTTAATCATTTAAAACATGTAATGCATGATAGCTATTAATATTTATTCAAAAATAGCTAAATAAAGCAATAAGAAATATAAATTCTCCTATTACATCAACCTTTTTATACCAAAAGAGTTTTTCCTTATGCAAAAGTACAAAAATAAGATATGGCTTGTCCCTTAACTTCCAAAAAAATTTCACCAACAATCTTTACAATATATAAGTAATCCACATCACTTATCATGGCAAATAGCATTAAAGAAGACTATAACTCATACCACACAACTTGGGTCAATAAACTATAATCCATCCTAATAGTCCATCTATTAAACCAACCATTTACATAGTATTACTTAACCACCAAAATCATTTATTAGCTACCACTAGGTCAATTTCCAAACCACACAATCTTTAATCAAACAAAAACTTTCACTTAATGTGACCAAATTTCATAGTTAACCCTTATAATGAAAACTAAAGCTTAATTTAAGTCTTATTGGATTCAAATAGCACAATTATAACTGAATCAATAGACTTAAATCATTAAATAGAAAAACCCAATCCCTTAGGGTTTAAATTTTTTTCCTAAAACTCTCTTTTTCATCCAATTGCCCACTTAAAACATTAGAGCACTATAAAAACTCAAAACAACCTCCCTAGGACCTAAGAAAACCAAAGCTTACAAAAATAAAGACTTTGGGATTAAAATCCAAAATTTTCCTCTTCCAAAAACTCAAGAAAACTAAGAGGGAAGAAAGAGGATTGAGGTAGGGAGTTTATTTATCATGTAGTCGAGCTCACAATAGCCCTAAAGCCTCCCAAATCCCCTCTCTTCCTTCTCTCTTCTCCTCCTCCTCTCTCTTGGTCTGTCGTGCTCTCTTTCTTTCTTGTTCTTACATTTCATTTCTTTCTTCTTTGTTTATCTGTTCTTTTCCTCTTCAAAAATTGATTTAAACACATTGAAAAAAATTACAAAGAAGGCCCCAACATTTCTTATTGTAACACAAAGCCCCAGGAACTTTGGTAATTTTTTTCATAATTAAAAATAAAATAAAACTAAACTTTTGCTTAGTAAAAATTCAGACTTTGTACCTCTATCAAATTATTCTTAATTTTAACTTAATTATAGATATTTTTATTTTAAATTAAATTCAGGTCTTAAAATTTTCGGGATGTTACACTATTGAAGCACAAGAAGAAGGTGAGCAAATTGAAGACTGATAAAGGAAGTAAAGGAAACAAGCCATCTAATTCACGCATATAATCATGCCAGCAACAAAGAAGTGTAGCCTCATCAATCTGGAATAGAAGAAATAGAAGCCATGAGTCTAACGGACCAACGGCAGATAGAGCTACAGCAAACACATCGGCGATAGTCATAGGCAAAAAAGACAAAGGTGAAGATACAGCAAAAGATTGGAAGAATGGTAGAATCAAAACTCCTCTTCTCTCTGTTGATCCAGAAAAATTAAAGAAAGGAAGAGTTTAAAAAATCTGATGGGGATAACATAGTTTAGTAATTTTTGAAACCAAGAAAACAAAATAAAATCCCCTTTTTGTCTTAGCCAAATTAAAACCTTAGACCTATTGGGAGAATTTTTGCTCACTTGCCACTACAACAACTTTCCTTCTTGTCATAATAATTCTAATAACTAATATAAGTACTATTAAAACACAAACTTATATATTTAATTTGACTTAAAATTCTTGGGTTATTACAAGAATAATCAAAGCAATTGTTTTATGCCATTCTTAAGCGTGCAGTGTCCAATGTTATAAATATGAGCCTCGCTTTCTGATTTATAAGGTTATTTCTATACTATTTTCTAATATCTAATTTTAAGCATTAAAAGAGCCGATGGCACCACTGGCAAATGGCAATAAATATGCTTCTTTTAGGTACAAATCTGTAATGGATGATGTGCTTGCTATCTTTGTTGAGACCATATAATCAACATAAGATTCAATTTTGGACTACCATTTTTCTAGGTTATGACAATTCTTATAAGGGATGCAAGTGCTTGAGTCCTACTCATAAAATCTATATGTCAAGGCATAAGGAATTTAATGAGTTTGATTTTCCTTTTGTGTTAGGATTTATAAACAAGAAGAGTATTCTTGTTGAAGAAATTCATTCCAAAATTTTCTTCATGCCTGCTCATAATTCTTTGCCCCAAAAGTGTCCTAATAAAGATATGCCTCTAGCTGGTGTCTCTGAGATATCATCAACTCTTCCACTTACTGTACCTAATAGATGTGTATTTTGGTGACAATCTTGTTTCATAGTCAGTTAAGTAGTAGAATGTGGTCACTCATCAAGTGCCGAGTCTAAATATCATGCCTTGGCTAATTTAATGCTGAACATGCTTAGATTCAGTCTTTTATCAATGAAATTGGTCTTCATATGAAAGAACCTCCATTACATGGTGTGACAATCTCAGTTTAGTAGCTCTTGCCTTTAATCCTATGTTTTATGCTTGGTCAAAGTGCATAGAACTTGATGTTTACTATTTGAGAGATCGAGTCCTTTCCCGCCAACTATCTGCTTGATATGTTCCCTCTTTTAGATTAGATTGCCAATTTATTCACTAAAGCACTAAGTCATTCTAAGTTTTGGGCCTCCAAAGACAAACCCAAATTGATCAAGAAGCCTAATCCTACTTTAAGGGGAAATGTAAAGACAAGGCTTGGGCCAACAACAGTCATAAGCCCAGCAATAAGACTGAGCAACAAGTAGCCTAATTGCTTAAAGGAGTCCAAACTATTAAACCTAGTCTCATACTCCCTTTAGTCCTTTTATGGGGGGCGAGAGAGAAGAATTTTTTGGTTCATTTATAAGTCACGTCATTAAATTTTCATCACAAATTTCTCTTTTACCCTTCATTGAATATCGGGGGGAGAGAGAGAGAATATATTATTGAAGTATGTATATTTCATAGGGGCAAAGTTGAGAACTTATTAATTTTAGACAAAATTAATGAGTTTTAGATTTTTCTTGGTACTGGTAAAACATGTTGAAAGTGACTTATAAATAGGACCAAAGGAATATGTTTTTTACATATTTCAAGTATTCTTTATTTTTTGTATAGATGGCAACTCACTGCTCATTCTAGGGTTACATGCCCTACCTTTATAAGGAATGAATATGCTCTAGGCTAGTGCACCATTACCCAATATCGTCCTCTTCTGTTCATTTCTTAACTTGCATAAATGCTCTCACTAACCACTTACCACAATACATATTCCATGTAATCTTAAGGTTAGAAGTCTTCTTCAGTGTGAAGACTATATATAATCAACTTCCTTTTTCAAGTAGTCCCAATTGGTAACTGCATTAATTAATTCCCTTTTAACCTTTTCAACTCTTAAAAGTAGTTCATCTTTCTAAGTTATGATCTGCAATGAAATTTATTTATAAACAAATCGTTATTCATCATTTTTGTATCTTCATTATGTCTTCCACCAAGATTAAAATTTGAGCTTCAACAAGTCACTACAAATGAATTTTCCCTCTTTATATTTCTCCAATTACTAAAATATATAACCCCTTTATTTCAACCCCTTTATTTCTTCAATCTGGACGTTTTTGCCTTTCCACACACAAACTCTTCCTCCGTTCTCATTCAGACTTGACAGACCTAAGAGGAGAAGTAAGTTTGAGCCCTAAAGGAGGTATAAAAGATGAAAATACCTTAAGGAAAAATAAATTGAGTTATAGTCAGCAGAAGTTCTCTACTGAAACTTATATCAACAACACACTAAACAATTTATTCATAATGCAATAATCACTATGTTTTTGCCTCTGTTATGTATAAAGTGTTGGCCATCATAATTAACACATTAACTTAGCATTTTGGAAGAAAAGTTTCATATTTTTTGGCTGTCACTCTACTTAACACATTAGCCAACTTAATGAGTTAAAAATGTCCCTGCTAGTCATGAACAACTAGTTTTTGCTCTAATCGCTATATTTTGTCTCTAATAGCTATATTACTCAATATGTTATAAATATAACGCTTCAAACTCATTTAATAAGTTTGAATGGTTTGAAAAAGATGAATTGTATGAGCTTAAAACATCTCTCTACTCTTTAGGAATGAAAATCATTATTTTTGAGCCAAAATCTATGTATCATACATATTTCAATGATAGAACATTGTTGTCCTCATCTTACTCTTAAAGAGAGTTCTATTAAGTGAATTCTTCTTCATACACACACTATAAAAAACACACTATAAAAATAAGGGTGAGGTATCTCTTGGAGAGTCATTCAAAAGTGAGGTATCTATTGAGATAAGAAATTTTCTTAAAGAGAAATTGTAGTGGCTTATAAGCACTCAGCTCAAACTTATGGATTATAGTGAAGAAATATCAAGTAGTCCACTTGGAGACTTAACATAGGCACAGAATTGGAGCTGACTAAGATAAATTCTTAATTTGCACCTTCTCTATCCTTTAACTCTTTCCATCTCCAACAACTCTGCTTATGCTTTGATTTTTGTGTTAAAGCTTGAAGTATCAAGAAAAGCTCTTATTCTAAACTTCTAAATACTCAAACTTGATTTAACTCAAGCATTCTTGCTAAAAACAGTTTAGCACCTGACTTTCTCAAACACACTCGCATAATTTTTTTGTGGAACAGTTTCATAGAATAATATTCCCAGACTTGAATTAGCAGGGTGAAATTTCCTTATTTCCTATTAACAAGGGAACTAATCGGTTTTAGTAGATTTTGATGAATGCACCACTATAGTAATAAACATTCTCAACAGTGTACCAAAAAAATTCTTAGACTAGAAAATTAAATTTAATCCATTAAATATATATTTCCTAACAATAGGAGAATTGGACAGTTTACAATGCTTTGATAAATGAACAACATTAACCAGGAAATTAAATTAAATTTAATTGGTGAATAATATATTACATCAAATCTACCCCAAAAGGATCAATACATCAAATCTACCCCAAAAGGATCAATCATGAATCTTGGTTGCAATCAAATTGTGAACAATATACAATCATGAATTAAATAATGATTTCATACACTTTCACCTTCTCAATATGTCAAGGTCTTATAACTAGTATAACTTATACACAAGTTAATTACTTCCATGTCTAATGGGCAATAAGCAAGGTAAATATCCTTTGGCAAAAGTGTGATAATAACAGAAATTGTTTATACTGGTTTGCTTTTTGCAAACAACAGAGGCCTTGGAGGACGTCACTATGATGCGCCACGAACCTGAAACAGGGGAGATGACGCTGGCGACCATGGCGTAACGGCCTTCATTTGATGACGCGTCTGCATCAGTTGGCAAAAGTGTGATAATAACAGAAATTGTTTATACTGTTTTGCTTTTTGCAAACACAGAGGCCTTGGGAGGAACGTCACTATGATGCGCCACGAACCTGAAACAGGGGGAGAGACGCTGGCGACATGGAGTAAACGGCCTTCATTTGGATGACGCGTCTCTGCATCAGCTTTGGAGGAGCATTTTTTATGCGAAACACAGCATCATTTTTCAGGTGACTGAACAACCAAACACGGCAACAAGAAACAGGGGACATGATGCTATGCTACTGAGTGATAGACACTATGAATCAGAACCTCCAGCAGAGACTTCCGGTGATCTAACGATGCCAGTTCCCAATGATGCACTAGCAGCGATCCCTTCCGACGTAACTGACAACGGCGACTCAGCCAGCACCGGTGACAACAAAGATCACAGCCTGAATCATGGTGAGCGAGGATTTTGCAGCGGCAATAACTCACGGTGACCATTCAGAACTTGTTTCCTGCGAACTCAGATGACGGTGAGGTTAGTAACAAGGAGGAGAACAACAGACAGCAATTGGGGGTGGGGGGCGGAAAAGATTCATATGCCTAAACTAATTTGAGGAGATATAGCAATACTTAAAAGGCATAAATTCTTTGCAAAGGATAATGGAATCAGTCAACAAGTCTCAAATTCAATAATAAAAGAAAGGGAGAACTGATGGAATATATGAAGATTGAGCATGCAAAAGTAAAAGCAATTATATTAAATTAATCACATGGGTACTTTAAAATTAATATTCAACAACCAAATCTAATGTCATTTGTTATTTTGTAAGTAATTAGTAAAAAAACTTATCTATACTAATTACTCTCTAAATAATAAGTTGATAACATTTTTTAAAATACTTATCTACAAAGTTGTGATAGATGAAATATACAAATTAAGTTTCATCACAATACACTTTCAAATGTGAGGCTTACATGATAAACTTTATGCTTATATATATAAACACATACATACACTTGGCGTTTAAAGGAAAATATTTGCAATTTGCCTCATTTGATAAAGTGTCTTATATCCAATTGCAAGAAACTCACATAGATATGTCATTCCATTGTAGAGACACCAATAATACAACTTTATAAAAATATATTAGGTACATAATATGTTTCAAAATTTCATGCTAAAACACGTAATAAAGTTCATTTCAACTTCAAACTTATGCAAATACTTATAGTACTTTAGTAAGTAACCCCTCAACTTTGTGATCACATAGTTTTATGGAGAGTATAACTTGATACAAATTTTTCATTCATAAAATTACTCGCATCAAACCTTTTTTTTTTTTTTTTTTTTTCTAATGTCAATAACCATGTTTGTCAAATGCATATTTATCATCAAGAGGGAATTTCCATCATGTTCATGGCATTTATTTAAAAAAGAAATGAGCAGAAAGTTTATTATCAAAAAACCAAAATTCACCTTCCCTCCTCTCATTCGGGATTTCGGCCAATACAGTTAGATTGAAAATTTATATACGCACAATCAGACACAATAAATATGTTCATATATGCACGTGGAAGCAAAGCATTGTGCATTAAATTAGATTGAAATTCACAGATGAGCAAATCAAGAAATTAAAATTATATCCTACACGTGTTCCACGGATATGGACGATTGGGTGACTAAAGAAAAACAATTAAACATTACACACATGTACATAATGTTCAAGAGAGCAAACCCTATAATCAATTGAGTCATATAACTCGGTAGCATGCAGATCAAAACTTCTAAAAGGCAAGGGTTTTGCAATTTTTGCAGCACACAATGAAAATGAGCAATGTTATGTGATCATAAAATAAGTTAGCCTATTTAATAATTCTTATTGGACCCAGCCCCTATAGATTTTAATAAGCTTAATGGCCCACACTTTAGTCACTAATCAGACTCGATAGATCTCATGTCTAGCCCATCAACTATATGATCACATAACATAATTGGACTTCAATGTTTTAAGAACTACCTGTTAACCTGGTTTAATGAAACCAATAAAAAAAATTAACTTGTGCCCACACATAAGTTTCCAAAATGATTTTGACATTCCACATATTTGGTGGATACTATTGTAGCTTATATGAAAGCTAGATGCTCTGTGATTGAACTCTGGGAGGCTAATGTGCAGGTAGAAGATGTATCATATTCACAAGTGGCATGTATGCACCTCCCATTGGTAGATTACACAAAATAAATTGTGAGGGTAGCAATTGTGTAATTATTTGTAGGGATCACTAAGGGACAGGTGTTGTCAATTATGGGCTTTCGGGGTAAAATCAAATCCATTTCTGCTTTGATGACTGAAACCTTGTCACTTATATATAAAAGCATTGTCTTATTAATCGTTTGTGTATCTTAATTATATTTTGTCTTCCATCAAGTCTAAAGTTTGAGCTTCAATATGGCACTACAAATGAATTTTCCCTCTTTAATACTTCTCTAATTACTAAAATATATACCCCTCTTCTTAATTCATTTTGTTTAATATGAGCCCTTTTGTCTTTCCAGTTTTCACACACAAACTCTGCTTCCCCATCAAGCTAGACGGACCTGAGAGGATAAGGGAGGAAAAAGGGACATCTCTCGAAGCTTCCTAAATTTCCTCTTCTTTTTTTGTCTCATTTACTCAATAATGTCTCCCTTCATATACTTGAAGGTGGACAATTTTGTGATACGATATGAATATGAATTGGATTTAAATTTGTCCTTGTTGATATGTAATTTTGAACCACTAATATAAAAAGAATCAAGGGAAGAGGACGAGGAAGAAAGAGGGAAAGAAATATGACAATCACCTGGCCGGTGAGAGATTGTGGTGCAAAAATTTGTAAGAGATGATATGAAGTTAATTGGATCTAAGACTTTAGATTTAAGATATTGGAAGGAATGAAGTTGATGATGAGATCATAAAAATTTGTAACAGTGGATAGTAAGAGAGGATTGATGTAATGATCTAAAATTTTAAAAGAAATAAAATTTTTCCTCCAATTAATATTTAATTTATTTATTTTAATTATTGACAAATGAGAAGTAGTGGCCTGGTGGAATTTTATATTAATAGCTTACTTGAATTTCAAAGTTTGAATCTTACTGAAAAAAGTTGGTTTTATTTTGTTTTAATTATGGAATAGTTTTCAAAGTACCCAAGTCTTTTGGGTAATTGAAGATATATGAATATGATAATTTTCATTTTCTCAAATGAGTTTTTTATTCAGAAATTTGGTCCTTTTATTCGAATATCAGTGGCTGAAACACAGCCTCTTCTTTCTTTCTTCTTCTCTTCACCGCCGCCATAGTACTCCTCTGGCTCTTCATCGTTGGTCCACTTCTCCAGCTCTTCTCATCATTTCATTGCTTCACCGTCGAATTCTTCCTCGCCGTCGGCTGTGTCTTTTCTCCTTATCACTTTCTGTCGTTAGGGGGTGCTGTCATTGCCGGATTCCTTCCTTATCTGCCACCCCTGTTTCGTTTCTGATCTTTTTCAGTTTCATCCACGGTGTGTAGGGCCTGTATGTATGAGTAAGCTTTAATTGTCTCTCTCTTCTCAGCTGACAGTTTAATGTGTTTGGTGTAAGTTCAGTCCTTTCTTGTTATGAGTCTGAGATTTTTGTTTATTTTCTGCTCATTCAAGTAACAAAATCAAAGTTATTCTCCTCTTCTTCGGCGGTATCCATGAATTGAAGTGTGGCTGAAGTTACGATAAATTTAGTTGAGGTAAGTTGCTAGTCATAGCAACATGAATTACTCTCTTCGTCTCTCTTCGTCCCTCACCGCAGACGCGTCTCTGCTCCTCTTAGTGCTGTCATGATATTTTTTGAATTTGAGTTGTAATTTTGGTTGAGGCTGTGCATGATTTTAGTGGTGATAAGCTAAATGTTAATTTTATATATTAATGTTGAAAGTTGATTAAATGGTTTGGTGATTATTTTGAGTTAAATTTGGATGTACTCAATATGTTTGTGGAAATAATGTTGCCAAATAGCGGTGGACGAATAACATTTGTAGAGCATAGAAGAAGAATGGTAAGAATTATTTAAATATGTATGTATTTTTTCATTCTTTAATCATTGAATTAATCTTACCATTTTTTATAAATCATGTAAGAAGTTGGATTCGAATGCCTTGATGAATATGTGAGGTTTTCAAGAAAATTCAACATGATGAGGAAAAGGTTAGGTTGGGAAAGAGAGCTACTAGCACTTATATAAGTTATTTAAGTCTTTCTTCTTTTTCTTTTTTTTTTAGGCATACATTTTAACATTATTTTGTTTTAATGCAGAATGACTTTGAGCGATTAAAAGAATGTCAAGAATCCGATGCTAGTATTTTTGATTCTATTTTATGTCTTTAGATGGTTGGGGGGAAAAATAAGAGGGGTCGAGTTTATGGGCTTGGATCATAGGCAGGGCTTCTTAATTCTAATGGAACTCAATGTGCCAATACATCTAGTGACATTGCACTCTTAAAGAAACAACTAGAAGAATAGAAAAAATTTTATGATGATAGATTTGAAAAGGCTGTTGAATCATTATAAGTAAGGGAGGAAGAATTTTGAGCTAGGGAAGAAGAAGGGAGGAAGAATTTCACGCTAAGGAAGAAGAATGGATTGAAAATGGGCAATGATTATGGCACGGATAAGTAAATTTAAAAAAGGTGGTCCTTCCAAAACCATTGATGAGAAGGGTTGTGGTGATTTGGAGAATGACTCACAAGAATATGGTTCTGATTATGAAGAGGATGATGAGTTCAGTGAGAATGAATTTTTGTGATTTCATGTTTTATGTGTTATGACTTTTAAAATGACTTTTGTTGCATAGTATTATGACTTTTATTGCATAGTATTATGAACTTTGTTATAAAACATTATGATATAATGTAATTTTCTGATGGTTTAATTGTGACATATGTGCTTATATGTCAACCTTTTCTAATTGTTGTCTGTTATTTGAAAAATATTTTAACAATTTTATAATAGAATTTTTAAATCATCAAATACATAATGATAATAATATAGAGTTCTCACAAAATTTCTTGTAATAAAACTTTGTGAGAATAATTTCCTCACAAAAATTAATTCATCAAATTAGTGAGAAAAGCAATTAAACAAATTATTAGCATTTCTCATGATGTGCTATTATGAGAGAAGTTCTCATGGATGTTGTATCTAAGAATTTGTCTTACATTTCTCTCAGCATTATTTTAAAAGAAATTCTCTCAGCTTTGTTATGCATGAGAATTTCTCATAGATATTATCATAGGAAATTCTCACAACATCCTTACATGAGAGAATTCCTCATGCCAATAATATATGAGAAGTTGTCACAAATTTATATTAAAGGAAATACTCTCACAAAGTTTTTGCAAGAACTTCTCACAAATTTATTGTTAGTAAGAACTTGTTACGGCTAAGGGCGTGAGAAATGGTTCTCACGGTTCCATCCGTGTGAAATGTTTTTTCTTTCGATAGATTTAGTGACGACCCTTTTGGAATGAGAAATGCTGTGAGAAAACTATTTCTCACAGAAATTTAAGTGATTTCTCATAGATTTATTCCCACAAGAAAAATGTTGTTTTGTTGTGGTGCACATAGAGGAGTGATGTGGCGACATGTGGAGGGGTGAGGTGGTGACACATGGTGGGTAAAACCAATATTACTTTTTAACGGCAACAAAAAACTCATTACTAATTGATAGTTTCTGCAGACTTAACATTCAGCGGTGACCAAATTGTCGCCGTTAATGTGTGGCTTCTTTGGCAACTTTTGTTGCCACTGATTCTCAACTTTCAGCAGTGATTATCTTTCTAAGGTGATAAATTTTTTTTTTACGGCAACATTTGTCGCCGTTGATTCTCAACTTTTAATGATGACTTCTATTGTCGCTATAGATAGAATCAGTGACAAGAACTCTCACGATGACTTTTTATTATTACTGAAAACTTTCAGCGGTGGCGATTGAAAGTCAATTTTTTTTTTTGCAGTGGCTCAATTTAGAGCAAAAACAAATATAGGTATAAAAAATAATCTAAAACATACTTGACAAAGTGTTATAAGACAAATGTAATATCTCAAGTGAAGATAAGCTAGAAATTGTTCAGGGAATGATTCCTGAAAGTTTGTTTCTTAAAAGTCGTAAAATTTTCAAGCGCTTAAGTCCTCCTACCTTAATAAGAATGCTTCCTTCAATTAAATTAGAATTCCAATCTGATATCTCTAACCTTGAAAGATTGAATAAAGATAGTGGAATAAATCCATCAAAGATGTTATTTTGAAGATTTAAGTGCTCAAGTGTAGATAAATCTCCTATTCATGCTAGAACTTGTCCATGAAAGCCATTGTAGCTTAAGTTCAATAGTTTCAATCTACGCAATCGAACTAACTCTATTGGTATTTGACCGTAAAAATTGTTGCTACTAAGATCAAGTTCATCAAGAAATGAGAGACTTCCCAGTTGTGGTGATATGGTGTCTATAAGATCCATGCCACCAAGATTCAAGGAATGGACCCTTCCATGGCGAGTATAGCAGGTGACACCAACCCAATCGCATGGAGAAAAAGAGAGACCAAGTAGATAAGGAATCATATGGATCTGAAGTGATAAAAGATTTAAGATGAAGAAGTGCAGATTTATCAGTAGTAATGTTTATATCAATCCAAGCTAAGGAGGATATGAAGCAATGGAGTGAGAAGATCAAGAAAACCAAGGAAGGAGATTTTCCCATGTTTAGGATATGAGACTTGTCAAAATTGCAAAGTTGTGTGTCTAGGAAATCACACGCATATCATTTTATACTTCACCAATTCCAAATCAAGTCAAGGCGTGCAAGCACAATGGCAAACAGAAAATCAAAAGGACGCCTCTTTCATGATCGATAAGATTAAGAAATTCAATTAACATATTAATTATTAATATGTTTGGAAAATTATACATGTTTTTTATATTTAAAGATATTATTTTAAACTTCTCACGTTTGATTTTACCACATGGATATCAAAGCTATCTTGAATACCTTGTGTTTCAAGCATTGAGTATTTTAACCTTCTCAGTTCTGACATTTTATTTAAGCCCAATAGAAACCTGAATATGGTTTCCTATGGAAATCTCATAGTATGTAGAATTTTTTTTTTTTACTTTTGTTTGTTTCAAATTAATTTTAATTCTCTACTTTTCTATTATTTATATATAGGTTATATATTTTAATGAATATACAATAAAATACATAAATTTTATAGAAAGGTTATTTGCAAATAACGCATGAAAATATTAATTTTAAATTTAATGTAACACTCAATGTCTCTACAAAAGATAAATTCATTAGGTTACCATAAATTCCGCACTACATTATTTGATTTGATGGTATAAAAATGTGGTGTAGAAAAAATGGAAAGAAAGAAGACAATATATAGAAAATTCCACCATTAACATGTCCAAGAATTTCAAGAATATCTTCTGCAAAGAATTTAAAAGAATTTATTGAACTTCTAAATCTATTAATAAAATTTAGAAATTTCTAATAGGTCATATAATAATAACCTTATTAATCTTAACATAAATGTGTTGTCTCTACCAACGGAACCCAAAATCCAGTTTCAAGTGTTTCACTTTGAAAATTAAGTGGTCAGTGAACGAGGGACCGTCTCTTCATTATCATTTCAATATTTTAATTGCAGTCAGTCAAAAAGAATTTGTGTTTATAAGCGTTTCCCATGAAAGTCATATCAACAGCCCATTTGTCATGAAGTGTTTGACTCAAAAAGTCACGCTCCCTTCCACACAAAAATTATATTGAAGGATCATAAAAAATTAAAACTCAATTTCTAAAATTGGTTTATAAATTTTAATTAATAATAATAATTAAAGAAAACGTGTTCACAATGCGAATAATCTGATTTAGTTCAAAGCTGAATATTGCTTACAATAACAATGTAAAAGATAAAGTAAAAAGTAAAAACTAATCCGATGTTTATAACCAAGAGTTTAATTAACATGATATTATATACACATCTAAAATACTTGTTACATTATACACACACACACATCTATAGTATTTAATATGTTTTATCTCAAATATACTCTTAAAAAGATGATTCTAATTAATGAAAAATTTAAAAGAGAATGAAAAAGATAATAGTATTCAATGAAAAATACTAATAAAAAATTGACGTAATTTTAAATTTAGCAATTAATTTTGTTATTGCGCTGAGTAGTAAATTTATTTAATAAAAATAGAGAGGGTAATAATAAACTGCAAGAATAACATTAAAGGACCCTCTAAGAATACTATTTACAGTTAAGGATAATAAAATTTTAAAAAAGGACCACTCTGATTAATTAATAATTGGAATTACATTTTTTCTGAATTCATTTTTGCAATACTCATCTACATTTTCAGTGCTCATCTTTAGCATTCCTAATGCTTGATAATTCTTTTCATTTATTAGTAGTAATTTTAGATGTTTTCAATTCTCATCTTCCATGTTTTCGGTACTAAAAAAATACTTACTTTTAATTCTTTTTAATATTAAAATTGTGAAGATGGGTATTGAAAGCATCCAAGTTAACTATTGAAAAATAAAAAATAAAAAATGAGTACTAAAAATACTATTGAAAATGTAGAAAATGAGTACTGAAAAATCCAATCAATAAAATTTTAATCTCAATTAACAACCATGATTTTTTAAAATTTCTTTTTTAGGGTTATTAACTATAATTAATATTATTAAAGAAAATTTAAATATCATTTTTCCTAATAAATATGAACTATTGAAATGATAAAGTATGATCTCTTGGGCAACACATCATTTTTCCTAATACACACACATTGTTTAATTAACATGATATTACGTATACATCTCAATCAACGTAAAAACTGCATATATTTTCCTTGATTTAACTCAATGGAACATGGTCTGGTCCAGAAAATATTTAATAAGAACACACATAACTATTAAAAAAAAATTGTCCCGTAAAAGAAGTTGTGCAAAGAAAACCACATTTTCACTATCACTTAGCTTTGCTATTTCATTTGTAGTCAAGTCTGATAGGCTATAGAGAGTATCCCAAAAAGAAAGTTATTGAGAAGACCACAAAGTTCCAAATAATTAATATACCAAAACTTAAGTCTTCAGAAATCTAATTGGAAACATATTGGCAAGCTTGATGGTAGTTAAATTTGTATTTTATATATCAGCCCTTTGTAGTCACAATCCATTTGATAAGAAACAACTTATGAATGATGCAAGAAACAGGGCAACTTCGTTTACTTAGGTGTTAAAATTTTATATTGGTAACGGAGCAACATCTTATATTTGCTAGTGACCAAAAATGGTGTAGATATTAAATTATAATTACATGCAATCAAAATTCTTTTCTAGGTCATAATTCCGGTCACTTTTTCAAGTCTTCCAATATGGACTTATGATTCACGTCTAAGAAAAAAAAAATTGTAAAGAAACACCATTAATTTTTTATTAGACACAATCCAGCCTGTTGAAGTCTTCCATCATCACTAACGTAAAATCAAATATTTTATAATCATAATCCCAACCTTTTTAAGTCTTCCACAGTATTGACTTGGTGTTGTCATGTCTATCTTTAACAACCTACACACACATTAAATTATATAGTAATTTGCAGGAAAATTACATCCAACAACCATATTTTTCTTTAAAAAAAAATCGATCCACAAACACGGCCTTTCATGGATTCGAAGTTGGAGGGTTCAGTAAAAAAGGCTTTCTTGATTATTGTAGGAATCCTATCAGATGTGCTCTTGCACTGTTCTTTTGCGGCATTTATTGATGACATTGAAGACGCACGAGCAAGAAACAAAAAGCTGCATCATTTTCAAAAGAACTTCTATATGGATCCCTGGACAGATGGAAAAGAAGTGACACTCCTAATTTTACTGTGCATCCCCTTGTCTACGAAACACTGCTCCGGTTTGTAAGTCTCTTCCAAAATTTTTACTAGAACAAAAAAAAAATTTAAACCTCATTAATTTTATTTAAAAATTTAATAAGTTTTTAACTTTACTCATATTAAATTTATATACTTTAACAATAAAACACTCTAACATTTAAAAATCTTCCCAATATTTAATAAAGATATTCGAAAAAGGAGACATTGCTCTATTCTTTATATTTATGGGACAACATTGTTCATTCAAAAAGGAACGAATATCTAGTGCCTCTTTCAAAAAACCTTCAGAACATTTTTGCCTTTTAATCCAAGAAGAATTAATTTTTTGCAGCACATACTTTAAATAATAATATTGACACAAACGAAATATTTTATAGGTAATCGATTGTATTAGATGTATTATATGCATCGACCTTTTATTTATAAGTATATGATGTACTTGACTTGCAAGCAGGCCTCATTGTCTTCTCACTTCATTTTACATGAAACAGTTTATAATTATCTCAAACTCGTTCAATTAAGATAAAAACGCAATTTTCATTTTTACTAACCACAAATCAAAATGATGCATTGATATCAAAATGTGATCACTCATCTATGTGATAACATAAATATAAAATCGAAGACAAGTAAGAAACAGAAAGACAAAATCGACGGAATAAATTTATGAATACTAGCTCAAAAGAACTTCTATTTATTTTAATTAACCCCTAACAAATTCAATCCATTCACTTGTGTTGTCTGACAAACAAATCATCAAAGTGATCATATCGATATTTCATAATCGAATAGTGAGTGTGGGTGTATCATCATTATTGTGTTAAAAAAATCAAGCATAAAATAATAAAAATGATAAGATAGATAATTTTTACTTTAAATGAAAAATTATTATTAAAATTAAGAGATAATTAGATCATTGATTACTCAGAAAAATATTTCAACCAACATAAAAATTGTATATATTTTCTTCGATTTAACTCATTATGGGAAAAAATGGTCTGGCCCATAAGGAAAACATTTAATAAGAATACAAAATATGACCAAATTTTCATTGTCACTTCACTGTATCATTTCATTTACAGTCAAATTTGGTACCCTACAGAGATTCCCAAAAGAATGTTAGCGAGAAGGCCAAAAATCCACAAATGAATGAGACCTTTGGAGTCACAATCAATGTTCTAAAAACTATAACGGGAATTGAACCAGTCAAGACTTAGTTCATGTTGCATAGGGAGGTGCAGTGGAAGATTAAAATTTTAAAGTTCCTATCCTGATATGAACCGAACGAACTCATTTAAATCAAGATAGATAGAAAAGTTACCTTTTAATTCTTCAAATGTGGTGCACGTTCTTTTCAAGATTTTGGATCTCAGGAGCTGACAATATAAATCTGCTCCCTTTACTGGTATCCACACGAATAGCTCCCTAACTCGAACAGCGTGCTAGCGCTCCTAGCGTTCATTCTTCTTTGAATGTTATTTTTTTCTTTTCTATAGGGTATTTTGTGGCTCTCAAAGTGTTTTTGCTATCAGAACTTTTCTAACTCTCTCTTCCTTCATAAAGGACATCTCTATCTATATATAGTATATAGATAAGGGTTTTCGTCTTCCACTTAAAAGCTCACAAAAATTTAATTAAATTTATTTCATAAATTTAATCCATGATATCATATCTAATTCAAATTTATCTTATAAATTTAAATTATAAAACTGACACAATATTCTCTTATATTATGTTAGTTATTAAATTTAATCTATCATATAAAATTAAATTTAAAACTAATATAAATAATATAATATATATCATATATGTGATACATATTATATCATATACATATATATGAATATATATATATATATATATTATATTATATATATTTAATTTTATATATCATATACATATGTCATATATATATATATATCTTATATATACACATATGAATATATATATTTCAAATATATATATAATTATATTTTTTATTTTATATATATATATATTTTATCAAATAAATACTCAAATATATATATATATATATATAATTCATTCACCCAATATTACATTCATTGAATCTAGACATATTCTTAAGATGTACAATTATCTCATAAGCCTCCATGTATTCCAAATCTCTTTGAAGTCTTAGAACTATGGTAGCTAGCATTAAGCATCCTACATCTACTGAGTCATTGGTGTGCTTTGTGTAAGCATCCCTTTGAACTTTTGGAGCATTGGCCGTAGGCTTCTCAAGAATGGGTTCATCCAGGACATAAGCCTTTCTTTCCTGATTAAAAACAATTCTCAAGTTCCTGAACCAGTCAAGAAAGTTTGTCCTATTGAGTTTGTCCCTCTTAAGGACTGATCGCAATGATAGTATAGTAGCGTTACCAGTCAATATGATTCTACAATAAAATATACAAAGTTAATTTTATATCTCTCACTAAAACTAACAACCCCCAAATTTGATTAGTGGGCTAAGACCCATATTTCACTTAAACTTAAATCCGCTTTGGCAAGATGCTTAAAATTAAGTTATTTAGGTAGGCAACTTATTTACCAATTACATCACATGTAACTCTTAGATTTTTATGGGATTCAATCATCATATGATCCGACATGTTTAATCCCATCTAATGCCTAGAGATTCAAAACTATTTTGATAATCTTAATTGAGTCAGACAATAATGAATCTTTATAAGTAGCACCATTACTCATGCTTGTATCACTAAGATAACCTAAATGTATCCACTTTGGTGGATCATACATTTGAGTGATCTAGATTTTGACAAGTTTTCATTAGTTGATGGCATTATAACTTAAGATTTTAATTAGAGAGTTTGATTTATTAATTTAATAATCGTGTAAAGTGAAAGCAGTTGTATCTCATACAAAATCATGTATATTATAATCTAATCAAAAACATAATTAAACATGACATAATATGGCTTACCTAACCTATGTCCTTCCCAAGCCAATGAGAGGACCTCTCTAAGAAGATAAATTACATCAAGAAACCTCATTTATACATGTGAGGGGATTGAGATGAGAAGAGAATGTACATTCAAAGATTATAGAGAGAGGCATGACATGCAAGTTGTATTTAAGATTTACAACTCTTGTAAAACTAGAGCCATATGTCTCACCATACCTAAATAATTTCAAGGCAAAGAAAACATAAAAAATAAATAATTCATATATAATGAAAGGCTATAAATTGTGAATTAGGTTGTGCTATGCAGAGTTAGCCATGGAGGTCTCGCTACTCAATTAGCAGGAGGGGTCAGGGGGTAGCACCCCTTTGGGGGGTGTAGGGGGCAGCGCCTCCCGAAGCTTTCAAAAAGCTTATTCTCTTTGAATGACTTGCCACCTCAGACCCTTTAAATTCATCAATCATATTAATAATCCAGCCTAAACCATATGAGATGCAAACGAACAATAATGACATTAAGAACACACATCATATGAACGAACATTAGTCATATTGAGAACACACATCACATAGCTAAATATTAAACATATTAATTTATTTAAATTAATATAAATTCAAATATATATCAAACAAGTTTATATGTGTATATATATGTTTTGAAAACATTACATGAAAAACATATATAGATTTCAAAAATATCACATATGAATTTTAAAAATCTTAAAGCAACATTCATCTAAAGAAGTTCATCACATAAAGATTTAAGAACATAATCAACCAAAATCCAACTTAAATGAAAATTTGACTTGGCTCTGGTACCACCGTTGGATAGGGAGGCGCAGCAGAAGATTAAAATTTTAAAGTCCCTATCTTGATATAGACTGAACGAACTCATTTAATTCAAGATTAATAGAAGAGTTACCTTTTAATTCTTCAAACTTGGCACATGTTCTCTTCAAAACTTTGAATCTCAAGAATTGACAACATAGATATGCTCCCTCTATCGGTATCTACATGAACAGCTCTCAAACTCAAATAGCGTGCTAACACTCCCAGTGTTCATTCTTCTTTGAATGTTATTTTTTTTCTATAGGGTGTTCGTGGCTCTCAAAGTGTTTTTGCTGTCAGAACTTTTCTAACTCTTTCTTCCTTCATAAAGAATGTCCCTATCTATATATAGTATATGGATCAGAACTTTGCTCCCTGTTTTTACGTCTTCTCTCCATTTTGTTCTGTTCATGTTATTTTGGACTAAGAAATCATAAAGCATCAAAACTAGGGTGGAGCTATTGCTATAAGCTTGTATCAGTGCTGTGGAGTCAAGCTTCTTCCATTATTATGTATGGTGACAGCATTTAGCTTTTATCTCCCCTGTTCAGCCATTTGTTTTAACTTCTTCATCCTTGTTTTCTGTCGTGGTATGTTAAGGTAAGAAGGCTTCACGTTTAGGCTTCTCTTGCTCTATGTACATGTGAACTGGTGATTAAAGTGGCAAAACTTGGCTCCCTTGTGGCTGTCTGTGATTGTACATGAGTGATTGAAAAAAAAATTATTATGCATGCCTTCTGTTGCTGTTGTGTCGTGCTGTTATAGGAGGGAGAAGATTCAAATTTAAGTTGGAAGTTCATTCTAAAATTTGATAAATGTGTGTGTGTGTGTAGGTCATAATCTTTGGAGCTAAATAAATCTAATTTGGATTGAATATGGTTAAAGAAACTATTAAGGAAAGATAGGAAAAGAGTAGTTTAGATATATAACTTAAATAATTAGAATTTATGCACCTAAAGTAATTGGTGCAAAACCTATGAAAAAAATTTTTACCTTAAGAATGGCGAAGGTTGTAAGTATGAAGGATAATGTTTGGTAGGAGAAGTATGTCAGTATGGAAGCTATGGAATTATGAATGGATGGTTTTGACTAAAATAAATTTGTGAGGATTAGTGATATTAATGATAATACTTGGATCAACTCTAAATATGATGGTGGTTTTGGAATTTTAGATGATGGTGGTTGATTTAAAATTATGTTAAAAATTTCATTTATTTATATCCTGATAGGGTGCAAGGAAGAACGGGACCTTGACTAGAATTAAAGGAAATGATATCTTTGAGAATTTAAAATTCTAACGAGTAAGTGAATAGAATTCCGTGTAATTTATTTTTAATAATCTTTTACTAAAATATTTTATTTTTATGAATTACATTAATTTTGAAAATTATGAAATATCAATGAAGGACAAATGAGTTATGGTACATGCATTTATTTACTTTCAAAAGTGTATTTCCAAGATTGATGAAAGCATTTTTGTATGGTTGTTAAGCTTTGAAATGTACTAGCTATTCAATTACTGCAAGTTTGGTATATTAGCTATAAAGTATGATTTTCGTAAATTTTGAGAATTGAAACAATTCATGCGAGTTTGGCATTGAGAATGGTAATTTCATACAGGCAAAAGAAACAAAACTTCTCCTTTATGCTCTAGAATTGGTTCAAACTTAGGACTTGATAGCTACAGGACAGATATTAACTCCACTAACATGTTTAGCAAGGAGAAGTGTTAGTTTAGTAGAGTTAATATCTGTCCTCTAGCTATCAAGTCCTAAGTTCGAACCAATTTTGGGGCATAAAGGAGAATTTTTATTTCTTTATCCTGTATGAAATTACCATTTTTCCCTTTTTGTTGGTATGATATGAGAGGCAAAAGAAGATAATTCAGCAAACTTCTGATCATATTCTGTTATTGACATTCCTTTACTGCACTTTAAAGCCAAAAACTCTTCAACTTTCACATCTCTGGTACTTTGAGGCAAATATCAATTCAGGAATGTAGTCTCGAATTCTTCCTAAGTCAAAGAAGGTACTCTAGTTGCATGCAAACCTGGGACCATTTTTGCCCAAGTACTTGTTACTCCTTGAAGTTGGAACACTGTAAATTTGTCATACTGAACATCAGGGCATCTTAAGGCCCTACATCTCTTCTCAATTCCTTCAAGGAATTCAACTGGGTCCTCCTATGTATTAGTTCTTGAAAAAGATGGTGGATTTAATTTCATAAATTTTGATAGCTTAACTACAGGATTCTCCTCTTACATATCATGAATCAGAGGGGTAGTTTGTTGTGATACTTCTCATGTGGATCTAGGATGTGTTTTAAAGCAATATGGGCGAGTTATTGCTTACGCCTCGAGGAAACTTAAGAAGCATAAGCAGAACTATCCAACTCATGACTTAGAGATGGCAGCGGTTGTTTTTTTATTGAAGATATTGGTGCCACTATCTTTATGGTGAGACCTGTGAGATTTACACTGATCATAAGAGTTTTAAGTACATTTTTGAATAATAGGATCTTAATCTTAGACAAAAGAGATGGATGGAGTTACTTAAGGATTATGATTGTACAATTCTTTATCATCTTGGCAAGGCAAATGTTGTTACTGATGCTTTAAGTAAAAAGTTGATAGGTAGCTTAGCGCATATGACTTTGACAAGGAGGCCTTTGGTGTAAGAAATTCATACACTTGAGCAGAGTGGAGTAAAGTTTGAGATTATTAACAAAGGAGCATTTTTGGCTCACGTACGAGCTCATTCTTCTTCAATGGATCAGATTAAAAGTGTTCAATTTTCAGATCCAAAGTTATGCAAGTTAAAGGAAGCAATCATCTCAGGAAGTAACATTGAGTTTGAAATTGACCAGGAAGGAATACTAAAGTGCAATGGTAGAATTTACGTGCTATAAGAGGAAAATATGAAGCGATTTATCATGGAAAAGGCTCATTATTCTACATATACTATGCATCCAGGAGCAACTAAAATGTATTAAGATTTGAAACAATTGTATTAGTGGGATGGCATGAAAAAGGATGTGGTAGACTTTGTTTCACACTGTTTGACATGCCAGCAAGTTAAGGCAGAACATCAAAACCCAACTGGATTACATCAACAATTAGAGATACCAAAGTGAAAATAGGAAAATATCACAATGGACTTTGTTACTGGGTTACCTCGTACAGTGAAAGGACATGACTCTATTTGGGTTATCATTAATAGATTGACTAAATTAGCTCATTTCATTCCAGTAAAGATAACTTATAATGTTGATAAATATGCTCAATTATATACTAATGAGATTGTATGGCTGCACGGAGTCCTAGTATCTATCATTTCTAATAGAAGCCCTTAATTAACTTTACAATTTTAGAGATCTTTCCAAGAAGCTTTAGGCATTCGATTGGATCTCAGTATTGCTTTTCACCCGTAAACCAATAGCCAGTCTGAGAGAACCATTCAGATACTTGAAGATATGTTAAGGTCTTGCATTTGGATGTTGGTGGTAGTTAGGATCATTACTTGGCCTTAGTAGAGTTTGCTTATAATAATAGTTATCAAGCTAGTATACAAATGGCTCCATATGAGGCACTTTATGGTAGACAATGTAGATCTCCTATTGGATGGTTTGACGTTGGTGATGATAAGCTTTTAGGATCGGTTTTGGTGCAAGATGCCATTGAGAAAGTGAAAACAATTAAAGAAAGATTAAGGATAGCTCAAAGTCGACAGAAGTCTTATATGGATAACTGATATTAAGAGTTAGAATTTATAGTCAGGGACAAAGTATCTCTTAAAGTGTCTCCTATGAAAAGGAGCAATGAGATTTGGGAAGAAAGGTAAACTGAGCCCAAGGTATGTGGGTCCATTTAAGATCTTAGATAAAATTGGTATAGTTGCTTATCATTTGGCATTACCACCTGAATTGTCGGGTATTCATCTAGTGTTTCATGTATCAATGCTACAGAAATACTGATATGATTCTTCTCATGTAACAGAAACTCAAAGGATTCAAATAGCCCCATAATTATCTTATAAAGAAGTTCCTGTGGCTATTTTGGATCGACAAGTTAAGAAGTTGTGGTCAAAAGAAATTGCTTCGGTGAAAGTGCTATGGTGTAACCATTCTCAAGAAGAAGCTATGTGGGAAATCAAAACTGATATGCGTACCAAGTATCCATATCTATTTGAGGATTAAGGTAAGCACGAATTTAAATTCAGAAGATCAAATTTCCTAAGGGGGGAGAATGTAATAGCCCATAAAATAATAATAATTAATTATTATTATTATTATATATTTATAAGTTGGTGTTTACTAGTAGTTATATTAATTTTGGAAACATGTTTAGCAAGGAGAAGTGTTGGTTTAGTGGAGTTAATATCTGTCCTGTAGCTATCAAGTCCCAAGTTTGAACTAATTTTGGAGCATAAAGGAGAAGTTTTTATTTCTTTTACCTATATGTAATTACCATTTTGCCCTTTTAACAAAAATAAAAAAATGCTTGAGATAGAAGCACGTATATTCTTCAACAAACTGAGTCAGTTTATAAAGAAGAGAGAGAGAGAAATAAAAATATGCATGGCTCAATATTCTACTCTAGCATCGATTTCTCTAGAAACATTAGAGAGAGAGTGTGTGTTTTAATCTCCAATCTCTTCTGTCTATGCTGTCGTTCGCCACTGTTCTCCATCGTGGCATCATCACTAGTATAGGTCTCAAGCTATGACAACTTTACTATTGTTCCTTTTCCTTCGTTTCTTGGTGTGGATTCACTTGAGCCTTCTACCGTTGTCTTCTTTAGCACCTTACATCATTGGTATATGAGGAGTTGAATCATTGGAGAAGGAAGATCCAGCTCGCAAGTTCTTCCCTTCCTAGTTCATTCATGAGCCTCGTCACCTTCTTCATTGCTTCGTGCCCTTCTTTTTGTTGCTCCCTATTTCTGCATCTTCTCTGCTTGCTGTTCTGGGCTAAGAAATCACAAAGCATCAAAACTAGGGTGGACCTGTTGCTATAAGCATGTATCGATACTTTGGAGTTAGGCTTCTTCTATTGTTGTGCATAGTGATAGCATTTAGCTTATATCTCCCTTGTTCAGCCATTTGTTTCAACTTTTTCATCCTGTTTTCTGTCGTGTGAGTTAAGGTGAGAAAGCTTCATGTTTAGGCTTCTCTCGCTCTATGTACATGTGAACTGGTGATTAAAGTGGTAAAACTTGGCTCCCCTATGGCTATCTGTGACTGTACATAGGCGATTCAAAAAAAATTATTATGCATGCCTTCTATTGCTGTTGTGTAGTGCTGTTATAAGAGGGAGAAGATTCAAATTTAAGTTAGAAGTTCATTCTAAAATTTGATATATATATATATATATATCGTGTTTGTGTGTGTGTGTGTGTGTGTGTGAGGTCATAATCTTTAGAGCTAAATAAATCTAATTGTGATTGAATATGGTTAAAGAAACTATTAAGGAAAGATGGGAAGAGAGTAGTTTGGATATATAACTTAAATAATTAGAATTTATGTACCTAAAGTAATTGGTGCAAAACCATGAAAAATTTTTTTACCTCAACAATGGGGAAGGTTGTAAGTATAAAGGATAATGTTTAGCAGATAAGTATGTTAGTATGGAAGCTATGGAATTATGAATGGATGGTTTCGACTAAAACAAATTGGTGGGGATTAGTGATATTAATGATAACACTTGGATCAACTTAAATATAATGGTGGTTTTGAAATTTTAGATGATGATGGTTGATTTGGAATTATGTTAAAAATTTCATTTATTTGTATTCTAATAAGGCGCGAGGAAGAATGAGACCCTGACCAGAATTAAAGGAAAGGATATCTTTGAGAATTTGAAGCTCTAACAATTAAATAATAGCATTCCATTTAATTTATTTTTAATAATCTTTTACTGAAATATTTTATTCTTATGAATTACATTAATTTTGAAAATTATGAAATATCAATGAAGGACAAATGAGTTATGATATGTGCATTTATTTATTTTCAAAAGTGTATTTCAAGATTGATGAAAGCATTTTTTATATGGTTGTTAAGCTTTGAAATGTATTGGCTATTCAATTACTGCAAGTTTGGTATATTAGCTATAAAGTATGGTTTTCACAAATTTTGAGAATTAAAACAATTCATGCGAGTTTGGCATTGAGAATGGTAATTTTATTACATTAGTAATTATCCTTCTCGCATGTTTGAAACGTGATTTTTAAGAGGATTCTAAACAGAACACTACTATGGCAGTTTTCGTTATCCGTAACGTTGTGGTTAAACACTAGCTAGTTTGTCTCATGAGCTTTGGTCCTAACATTTGGTATTCGTGGGCTTTGTACCCGCATTTGATTTCATGGCTTGAGCCATGTTTGGTTATTTATCGTCGTGGACTGTGTGTCCCATTTGTTTTTCATAGCTTCGGCTGTGTCTGGTTACTTACCCTTATGGACTGTGGGTTCATGTTTGTTTTTGTGACATAAACCACGTTTGGTTATTTACCTTTATGGACTGTGTGTCCACGTTTGTTACCTATTTTATTAGTTCTCAAAAGTTTAAATGTTGACTAATATGTGCTTTTGAAATTTACATGATTTTGGCTAGTAATTATACCAAACTTATTTATATGTGAGTAGATTATTTTCTTTAAGTATGATAACATAAATTCTTTCAATTTACTCTCATTTTACAATTATGGTTATGACTTACAGATTTATAAATTTGTTTTCTTGAATTATTTTTAATTAGTTTACACCATTATTAGAGTTTGTTGATTTAAATTTTAAAAATTTTACTTTGGGAATGCTATTCATTGGAAGACTTATTTTGGCTTTAGATTTGTTAGCAGACGCTAGTCCTACCATTGACCTCTAAAGGGCAAAATAGCTACAATGGGTAGAAATTTTTGATTGGTACTGTTACTTTTAATGTATAATTCATGTTTTTTTAATTTAAAAGAAAGATTAGATGCTCCACATAGATTGTTGATAGACTTTATTTTGGTTTGTGTATTGGTTGCTGGCTGGAAGGAGCTATGCTCCTGATTTATACTATTATCTGTAAAAAAATTTGTTGTAGAATTTTCGGGAGATCTTGGTTATAGGGGAGGTTCTGCCAAAATTTTTACAAAAACATTAAAACTTTCTTATAACAATTAGCATGAAAAATTCTTTTAACTTTCATGTAATTTGATTAATTTTTTTTTCTTTTATAACATGGAATAAATTTTCATTTTGAGGCTTATGGGATGTGTGAGTAGTTCGCACTTGTGCTGGTCACCCTCTATTTTTGGGGCTTGACATCAGGAGTTTATGGTGGCTTAGATCATAACTTCACAATTTGATTAGAGAGTATAGTTTAGTGGGAGTTAAATTTAACTCTAATTAAATATATTCTAATATACTGGAATAGGGGCGAAACTAGGATGAGCAGGGTAGGGGGACAAGCTCAAATAAAATTTATTTATATATTGATGATTTATTCTTTAATTTTTTAATGTTTAAAATGAAAATTTAATTAATTCTTTTTACAATTTGAAAACTCATAAGAGAAGAATCATTTAAAATTATATCATATTTTTTAAAAAAATTAAAATTAGGTCATATATTTAATTCATTTATATGATAGAAACAAAAAAAAAAAGATATGCTTATGTACTAAAACAATATTAATCAATAATATATGCAATTAAATAATAAAAATGAACTTATTAAAGTAATTACTCAATTTTTAATAATAATAATAATTTATTCAAGAATTTTTTTTAACAATCTAGTAAAAAACTAACATATTCCTTATGAATTTTAAATTTCACTCTTTAATTAATAAAAAATAATATTCATCATATATCAATAATAAAAATATAGTATGCATTTTATGTCTATTTATTTGATAAACAAAAAGAAATTAGAATTATACAAATAAGGAAATGAGAGGGTCGATTTTCAACTTTATGCACGAATGCATTTGTGACAAGAAAAGGGCTGGGCCACTGAACTTCATATATAACCCCATCACCCTACAAGTACATGAAATGGCCATGGGGTTAGGGGGCCATGGCCCCCTTTAAGGTGTACGTAGGTCCGTCCCTATACGGGAAGACAATTGAAACACCTTAGAATGATTGTCATTATAAATAAGGGAAGATAATTAACTAAATTAAGGTAATCCATCTTGATAGGTGAATCCTGATCCCTATCATTATTTTGATGGTTGATTCAACATTTTCATCAATTTTTCTTATTTATTTGCATGATTAATTATTAAATTCTTTTCAAAACTATTATTCATTTTCTTAAATAATAAAAATTACTATTTTCCTTTAAGTTCAACTCCTAAAATACTCTGAAATTTTTATTTCATTGATCTTGTGCACTTGCCAAAGTGATCAATTATCAATTCACTTTGCTATTTCATTTGTGGTCAAGTCTAGCAGGCTATGGGGAGTATCCCAAAAAGAACAGTAGTGAGAAGACCACAAAGTCACCAATAATTAATATATTAAAACTAAAGTCTTCATAAATATATTTGGAAACATATTGGCGTGCTTGATGGTAGTTAAATTTGTAATTTATGTATCAGCCCTTTGTATTCACAATTCATTTGATAAGAAACATCTTATGAATGAGAATTAGTAACTTCATTTGCTTATGTGTTAAAATTTTATATTGGTGATAATTTATGACATTTTGAAGCCCTTAAAATTATGCGAGCAAACTTAAATGAGAATTTAGAAATTATCTACTTTTTTCCTAAATATAAAAATTAGTGAACCATGTTATGGTGTAATAATCCTAAATTATAAATTACAAAAATTCCCCCAATTTATATCTTATGTAAATTAGTTTTATGGTGAATGGAGAGGGGTGACTTAGTTTCACTAATGCTAATAGCCTATCTAAAGCTCCAGAGTTTGAATTCTTTTGAGCAGTGAGTTAATTTTATTTAGTTTAAAATTATGAAAAAAAATTGCCAAAGTACCTATGTCTTTTATGTTATTAGAGGAAAATACGTGCCCTCTCTTGTAATGTTTGCAATTTTCTAATGTTTGGATTTTCGTATTCCTCTCCCTCAGTCAGAAGCACGCACCAAAAGAAAAAATTCTAGATCCTTCGACTCAATTTGCTTTGCTGTTGCTACCCTTTTCCTTTTTGATCTTTTTGTTGGGTTTTCACTATTTTGCCTCAAGTCAAGTCTTCCCCTTCTTCTCTTCCTCCTTTTATCAACGTTCTCCTTGCATTTTTCCTTACTGGTTCAATCTCCTTTTCTTACTTTGTAATTTCCATTAATGTGGAGTGCATGGCAGTGTATCTTGAATGTTGCTCTTCCATTTTCCTCTGGCTATCAACATGTCTAGGAAGGTGAGTGTTTGATCTTTCTTCTCCTTCTTGGCTTTTTATGTGTGTGTTAAAGTAAATCCCCTATTGTCATTCTCTACCTTGTGTCAATGCTTGTGTGTTCGTGTGTTTGATCTTTATGTTCCTTCTTTTTAGCTATTGGGTGTCACATACAAGTGTTTGGTAAGCTCATCTTTGCTTCTTGTTTTATTGTTATTGGCTGTGTAAGTTCAAATCCTTAACTTCCTCAATTTTTGATCAGCTATCTCCTCCCTATGATTATTGTTGAAATCGGTTCTGGCTTCCTTGTGAGTGTGGTTGCTGTGAAGAACTCCTTGGATTCAACCACTTGTTTTCTTGTTTATTTATCCTACAATAAGCCTATGTCTCTTCTTTTCCATCTTAGGTTGTTGTTGGTTAAGTGGGCATATTGATTTTAAATGTTTAAGTTAAGGTTATTTATTGGAACATGCCATTAAATATAATTTGATTTGGAAGTTGTATTGTGATTATTAGTGTTTGTAAGAATATGAGGAGGAAGCATACCTTGAGTCATTGATTTACACGAACCTATGCGGAAACAAAGCTATACGGGTTGAACTTTATTTAGATACACATAGTAAATGCACACATAGAGAATGAGAAGCTAAGAAAAAAACGAACGCGTTCTGTTCTTTTCACTCAAGAAAAATGGCGAGAACTGCACCCATAATCGATCACTTATGGGAACATACAGTGATTTAGTTTCTTAACCGTTCCTGACCCAAATTCAAAGGTTAGAGAAAATTACATTTGAGGCCCTGAGTAAATTGCACATTGAACCCAAATATTTCTCATAATTATGATAAGAATCCCATTTCTCAATTTAGGCTTTTATATAGGCCTGATCCACCAAGGGTGGATAACCCAACATCTCCCACTCATACTTGGTGGAGAAGATAATGTCAGTCCTATCTTTTCTCTTTCCTCTCTTCATACAAGGTGCTTTGCCATGACCGCATAAGACATTGTTCATACTAGGAAATCCTATTAAAGACCAACACAAATAACCTTAAAGTTGAATTTATTCTTAATGGAATTCGTGCCTTAATGTCCTAGATTTACCAATGTACACCTTTTCTCATTATGACTAATTTGATCCCTCTTAAGTTAGTCTAAGACTTAGTCTCTCTTATATGCATAGTATCCACACGTATGAATTCACAAATTATTTCATAAGGGACATGTTTTGAGTATGAGCATAGATGTGTATATTTAATATTATCTTCCTTTCACCCATGTACTACTTTAATAGGAAACAATCGCTGTCCTAAATAAAGCTTTAGGTCACATCATCATGACCATAGGGTGTATGTTAAAGTAGCAAACACTGTAACATATTTCTATGATAATTTCAAAGTCAAAGGACATCATTGAAAGGATTTTTCCTTTCTGGGACTCACACAGTAATAAAGTAGGGATTTATTCACTTGCTTTCCATTGCAATTCTTAAGCACATGTAGTATGAAACACATGTTATGTTGTTACTCTTGCTTGTAAGAGTGTACATCGTTTCATTTATTATTAATACCATACAAACTAACTTCAGATATTTACTATACCTAAACCTTAATTCTTCTTTTCTATTGATCTCACATGACGTCAATTTAGAAAAATTTGTTATTTGGCAACAGGTATCATAGATATGGGGATCCATTACTCAATCCAAGTATGCTTACGGACCTCATCTTGACTTGCCCTTTGATCGAGGTGACATATAATTTGTATTTCTTCTCTACTATATTAACATTTTTGTTGCCTTATTGGTAACACAAATGTCTTATCTTTGATTTGAATGTCAAAGGCAGTTGTTCGTGTGAGAGAGTCAACCTTATCAACCTGTATGACATATTAGACATTGTATATTCTCAATTATACACATATGGAAGTAATGAAGATTCTCATTAATATAACCAATATATTATATTAAGTCAATCTAGCTATACCCAGAGCCCTTATATGTTTCTCAAATATCTCCTTAGCTATAGGTTTTGTTAGGGGATCTGCTATCATACATTTTGTGGAAATGTATTAAATAGCGATAGCCTTTTACGCTATATAATCCCTTACAAAATTGTACTTAATGTCTATCTCCTTAATTGTGATATTTAGGATCTTTGGCATAGGCTATGGCTGTAGTGTTGTCATAATAAATTAACACTGGATTTATACTTTCATTTCTAAACCAACATGTTCTAAAAATATCTTAAGCCATATAGCCTCTTGCACTGTTGCAGTACATGCTACAAACTTAGCTTTCATAGAGTGTAGGGCAATGTATATCTGCTTCTTATTACTCCAACAAATGGCTCCATTGTTTAGTAAGACAATGTAGCCTGAAGTTGATCTTCATTCATCTTCATCTCCGCCTAAATCCGCGTGGAGTATCCTGTCAAGTATAATTACTCCCTAGATAACACACTGCATAGTCAACAGTACCTTTTAAGTATCTTAAGATCCTCTTTATAGCCTTCCAATATCCTTCTCTAGGGTTGGATTGGTAGCGACTCATAAGTCCTACGGCGTAACAAATATCTGGTCTTGTACACGTCATTGCGTACATCAAACTTTCGACTGCACTGGCATATAGAACTCTTTCCATTTTCCTTTTGGCTATCTTAATTTTAGGACCTATATCAGACTAAGGACCTATATCAGACTAAGCTTCATACCTGAAGCTATCTATAGGTTTACAGTCTTTCATATTAAAACGCTTAAGAATTTCTTATATAATTCTCTTGTGATAGAGAAAAAGCTTCTTAAAGTGATTTGTTTGGATTTTAACTCCAAGAATGTATTCTGCTTCACCAATGTCTTTCATTTTAAAATTTAATAAAAGCCATTCTTTAATAGCGATTATTGAATCTAGACTATTTCTGACTAGTAAAATATCATCTACACAAAAAAATAATATTACAAAGTTCCCGTTGAACCTCTTGAGATAAACACAGTGGTCTTCCTCAATCATTTAGAAGTCATATGAGGTTATTACTCTGTGAAACCTCAAATACCACTGTCTAGATGATTGCTTTAGTCCATAAATTGATCTATTTAATTTACATACTTTATCTTCTTTTGCTTTTTCAATAAACCTAATGGATGTTGCATATAAATTTCTTCATCCAGATCACCATTTAGAAAAGTGATTTTACATCCATCTGGTGCAACTTTAAGTCCAGACTATTTACTGTTGCCAGAATCAATTTGATAGAATTGAAGCGTACAACAGGAGAAAGTGTATCATCATAATCTATTCCCTCTTATTGTGTATACCCTTTTACTACTAAGCAAGCCTTGTATTTATCAATTGATCCATCCATTTTTCTTTTGATTTTGAGAACCCACTTGTTCCCAATAGTCTTTTGGCCACTTGATAAATCAACTAATTTCAATACTTGGTGGTCCTCATGGAATCCATTTCTTCATCCATTGCTTTCTTCCGCTTATCCTTAGCAGGTCTTGATAAAGCTTCATTTACAGAATGTGGCTCATCATCCTAGAGGAGTTACCATCAATGCTTCACCCTCAATTTGGAAGCATCTTTTCGGCATACTTTCTCTATTACTTTTTTAAAGTAGGGTCACTTGTGGATTTTAATTCTTTTCAGGTCTTCTGGCAGACCTTTTAGAGCTCCTACTTATATTAGCATTTTGTGATGATTCAGGCCTATCTATGTGTTCTATATTATGCTACTCCCGTGTCTCGTAAAGAGATACAGTTCGATCAATTTCTCCCTTGCTAGGAAACTCATTTTCTAAAATGTGATATTCTGGATTCAAATTCAGTTAAGTTCCATCATCATTTTCACTAATGAAAACATAACCCTTTGATTGCTCAGACTATCTTATAAAGATACATTTCTTCCCTTTTGGACCTAATTTTTCATATTTATGGTAATCATTATGGACATATGCAGCTGACCACCATGGTCTTAGGATATTTAAATCCTTTTACATTTTGTCCATAACTCATAGGGTGTGGAAGTAACTAGTTTTGAGGGCACATGATTAAGTATAAAGGCTGCAATCAGTAAAGTGTCCCCCCAATACGAGATTGAAAGATTTTCTTATGCCATCATTAACCTAACCATGTCTAGAAGAGTCCTATTTCTTCTTTTAACAACTCCATTCTGTTATGGAGTGTCAAGAATAGTTAATTGTTGAATTATTCATTTTTCTTCATAGAGTTCTTTAAATTAATTAAAGAAGTATTCACATCCTCGACCAGTTTGTAATGCTTTAATTTTATTACCCATTTGATTTCAACCTCATTATGTATCCTAAAGCATTCAAGAGCTTCAGACTTTTGTGATATCAAATAGACATGACCAAAACGTGAAAAATCATCAATAAAGGTAATAAAATACCAAGCTCTGTGTTTTGCCCTCATACTCATAGGACCACATATATCAAAATGGATTAATTGCAAATTTTCAGCCCTAACACCTTTACCAAAAGGTTTTCTTATTGCTTTACCAGCAAGACAATTTTCATATAAGGACATTTCCATGTTTGTAATTGGACTTAGCATTTCTTTTTAGCTAGCTTAATCATTCTATTTTGATTAATATGCCCTAGTCTAGTATGCCAGATATTCATATCTACATTATTGGAAGAGGTAGTAAAGCAATCATGAAAATAAAATTTGTCAACAATATCCATAATAAAGAACCTTTTTAAAAGAAAAGCACAACCATAAAAAGTTGAATTGTACATAATGTCAACAATCTTGTCATGAAAATTAATTACAAACTGAAATTCTAAAAGGCAAGCAATTGAAATTAAGTTCCGTTGGACATCTGGTGTATGTAAAACATCATGAAGAATTAAGATTTTTCCACCTCGCAAGATCAACTTGCAAGTTCCTATGCCTTTTACCTTGATCATCATGTTGTTGCCAATGTAAAGCCACTTGCTTTGATTCAGCAATCAATGGTACTCTATGAAGAATCTATGATCCTTGCTTACATGGTCTGTGGAACCTAATTCTACAATCTAAGAAGAGGAAACAGTTTTCGTTATTGGAAATATAAGAAAAATGTGAATTTACCTGATCACATCCACTTTGCTCAAGACAATCCTTTGCAAAATGGCCCATCTTTTAATAGGCAAAACATTTGACCTTTTTAAGGTTAATTCTCTTTTTGCCACTCTTCTTGCCCTTCTTCTTGAAAGGTTATTTGTTTGTCCTTTTTACTTTAGGGCCACTCTTGTTACCCTTCCTTTATTGCTTCTTGCCCCTCTTGGGTTTAGAATTTGAAGGACCACCTTTCTCGACAAGGTAGCCTATCCAGATGACTTGTAAGCCTCCAGACGTTCAGCTCTAGCTCCAGCTGCTTAGCCACATCATTAAAGTTAACGATGTTTTCATTGTGGGTTAGGTTAACTTTCATATGCTCCCAGTTGGTTGGGAGCGATCTAATTACAGCTTGTAATTACTATTCATTAGAAAAATGTGCCTAGCTTCTTCAAGTTCACGGATCATGTTGGTCGTCTCTCTAAGGTGCTACCTTATAGGAGTATTCAGCTTTAGTTTATAAGTTTCAAATTTAATTGTAAGCCTTCTTAGTTTGGTGGTTAAGGTACCACTAAACTTTTCTTTTAAGGAAACCCATATGGCTTAGGCAGTAGAATGCTTCTCAAATTCACACATCAGATCATCAACCGTAGCACTTATAAGTGTTATTCGTGCGATGATATTTTTTCATTTCCATGCCACAAATGCCTTTTGGTCTCTCCTATGCTGAGTTGAGTTTTCTACCTCAGGCTCGACCATGACCACAATAGTGGTTCAATAGTATCTTATTCTTCTAAAATATATGACTTGTGGTGCCAGATATCCTAGTTATCCCCGTTTAATTTGTCGCCTTTATTCAATTCAATGATAATGCTTTTTGTTGCCATTCTTAGTTCTAAGATGAAACTATCCATATTAATAGTTTTTCTATATTAAACTAAGAATAAAATACTTATGAGAAGCATACAATGTCTTATATTGTATTATTCTTTATTAGAGTGATAACAACTCTATTAGGTCAACGATCAGAAGGCTAAGTTTATATCTCCCATCACTTGATTCTAACAAAATCACTATCATCTATAAAGAATTTTACAAATATTTTTATAATCGTTATATATGGCTCTTAAATGATTTATCACTTTAGAGCTCCCACTCAAATAAAGTATATATAAAGCAATTAAACATAAAGAACATGCTTCATATATTTCACAAATAATCAAGGTCTTAATACAATATAACTTACCTAAAAACAAATTATTGAAAAATAGAACAATGCTTAAGATACAGACCTAAAAAGATAACTCTTAATTATGTCTTTATATTTTTCTTATACTTTCATACCCTTGATGGCTCTATTCCATTGAGGATTTTTTGAGTTTGACTTATTTCACTTCTTATGTTGCACAAGCTCTTTCTTAAGTTGTTTGAAAATTTTCTCTGACAACAATGGCTTTTTTTTCTTTTGTTATGAAGCTTGAATATGCTCTCACTATCAGAGAAATTTGATCTGGCTTTTTATTCTTTTAGCTTCTCTTTTGAATATTTTTATGATCACTGAGACTGTGAAAGGTTGTTCCACATCTTCATTTTCATTTTGAACATTCTCATCACCCTCTAATTCATATTTTGGTCCCAATAATATGCGTACCTCTTTAGGTTATTCTGGCACATTTTCAATATCAACATTGGGATCTTCTTCAAGATCAGAATCAAAATCCTTACTTTGAGGTTTATATTCCTCCTTCTCCTCTTCGAAGGGTTTCGGGTCGGAATCCTTACTAAGAGGCTCATAATCTGGTTCATATATCCAGATACTCAATGCTAACAGAATAAATTTTTAGTTATTAGTGCTTCTAGAAGACTCTTGATTCATATTTTCCTAAAAAATAAAAAATAAAAAATTTAGAATATTTTTTAACTCATAAAAAACACTAAGTAACTCAAAAAATATATTCTTGTTTTGTCTTAAAAATATACAAATTATATATCAAAATGAAGATCTCAAATTTAGGAATTTTTTAAGACAAACTGTGTCCCAATCTAGTCCCACACATGCCGACACGCACCCCAAGAATGATTCTAGATTAAGAAATTTTGAAAAATAAAAAAATTCCACTCTCCGGAAGGCACGTATTGTACACGCGCTGCCTTATCATGCTTCAATGATGACACGCATCGAACTATTATTCTCCATGCACCGACAGCTTTAGGGTAGGGTCAACCATGCGCCGATGGAGTCTCTCGATGGGTCTCACATGCCACATGTCTAAATATATTTTTTATATTTTATTTTAAAAATTCAAATTAATATATATATTTTTATTTATTTATTTTTTGAATATGGGTTGGGTTTATGTACCTAACCCGTGGACCCATAATTTGAAACAAATTTTTTCTTTTTTGGGTTGGGCTTGGAAGCCCAAGATTGTTTTTTTAGGGCTTCTAGGCTCATAGCCTAAAAGCCACCTTTTTAGTTTTTTTTAGAACGACACGTGAAAATAACGTGTTGTTTTGATGAGGACAAAAATAATGCGTCATTTCTATCATCATCTACCTCCAACCAGGTCAACTTGACTCGGTTCCTCCAGCAGGTCAAGTTTGTCAGACTTAAAACTTTTGGAGGCCATATCTCCTTTGTTGATCTCCATTTTAAGTGTTCTTAGTGTTGTTTTCTTTGTTTTTTTGAGCTCTACACTTTTATTCAATCCTTTTGTTCAAAGAACTCATTTTTCAAACACCCATTATTTGGTTTGTTTTCAGTTGTTATGTTCATCACCATTGATTACATGCAGAACGTGTATAGCCTTATATGGAACTATCATATCAACCAAGAAGCATATAAACATGTTCATTTTGGCAATAATAATAATAAAGGTAGATAAAAGTAGATTCATGCGAAAACACAGTAAGAAAACAAAAACTGAACTTATAGATTTACATGTATATGGTTAAGCAAATCATTATTGGTTCTTTAGACATAGGAAACACAGCCTAAGAAAAACAAAAGCTTTGATACCAATGTAAGAATTTGAGGAGGAAAGCATACCTTAAGTCATTGATTTGTATGGACGCACATGAGAATAAAGCTACACTGGTCAAATTTTGTTTGGATACACACAGCAAATGCACACACAGAGAGAGTGAGAAACCAAGAAAAAAACAAACACATTTTGTTCTTTTCACTCAAGAAAAACTGGCGAGAACTATGCCTATAACTGGTCACTTATGGGAACATGCAACAGATTTAGTTTCTTAATCATTCCTGACCTAAATTCAAAGGTTGGAGAAAATTACATTTGAGGCCCTGAGTAAATTATACATTAAACCCAAAATTTCTCATAATTGTGACAAGAACCTCATTCCTCAATTTGGGCTTCTATATAGGCCTGATCTACCAAGAGTGGATAACCCAACAATGTTGTTGGCCAAGTTTGGGTTAAGGAGTATTTTATTTGTGGTTCAAATTGGGTGCCTATAAAGTGTTGGTTATAATGTCTAAAAGAGTATTTTAGGTTGGATTCAAAGTGTTTTCTTGTTTATTTATCCTACAATAAGCCTATGTCTCTTCTTTTCCATCTTAGGTTGTTGTTGGTTAAGTAGGTCTATTGATTTTAAATGTTCGAGTTGAGATTATTTATGGAACATGCCATTTAAATATAATTTGATTTGAAAGTTGTATTGTGATGATTAGTGTTGTTGGCCAAGTTTGGGTTAAGGAGTATTTTATTTGTGATTCAAATTGGGCGCCTACAAAGTGTTTGTTATAATGTCTAAAATAGTATTTTAGGTTGGATTAAAGCTGTCAATTTCAAAGTTAAAGCTTAATGATGTATGTGTATGATTATTTGAATTTATAGGCAATGTGGTGCCAAGCTTGAGGTATTTAAGAGAGGAATTTACCGGAATGCAAGTTGTTTTAATTTGCGTATTAGTAGTTTTGAAGGAACATGTTTAAATAGTGATTTGAGTTATTAAATTGGAATCTTAAAGTACCTAAGGTAGATTATGTTAAATGATAGTTGTGGCATTTTATTAAGCTTTAAGAAGGTACAAAAAGTACAAAAATGGAAATGTCATCTTCTCTTTTTTTTTTTGTTGTTAGATTGTTAATAAATTACTAAATTGATAATGAATTTATTGATTGTATATTTTAGGTTGTGATGTTATTTTGGATTGAATTTAAATGTCCAATAAAATGCTTAGAAATTCCTTGATACGTGATTTTAGAGTCATCTTTTATTTATTAAGAAATTTATGGAATTATTTGAGATATAAGTGAGAAGATGAAGAGGAGTAAGCTTTAGCATTCTTGGAGAATTTCTGAGGTGAGTAAGTAGTGTTCCAAATAATTTCTTGCAAAGTGTTTTATAAAATTTTGTTATTTAATTTTTACATTATTCCATTTATAATTTGTATAAATATTCTTGTCAATTTTAATTTTATGATTCATACAATTCTTTTACTTACCTCACTTTTATATTAATTGGTTTTTTTTATGGAATCTGTTTTATATTCATTAAGAATTATGCTATTGTTAAGAAATATTTAGATTTAGCACATTATTAACTGAATATTCATTCTAAACATTACTATTTTTTTAAATTTTATGATTTATATTACAATTATCAATACGGTGATTTATGCATGGAGAAAATTGAAAAGAAAATTTGATAGTTAAATATTATATCTTGAAAAGATTGGCTTTCAATGAATGTTTCAACTCCATACACTTTGATTTAATTAGGGGAATTGAGTTCAAAACACTGGATGCTAATGGCAGTTCGGTTAACCCTTAATGCTTGATGGTATATCTAGCTAGCAGAATGTTGACAAGATGTGCTAGTCCCATACACAGGCCAATGCATGTGAAAAGGAGGGATGGATACTAGTGAGCATCATACTCACGCTTGTTTTTAGGACTTTGTGCCTGTGTTTGTTTTTGTCACTTCTAGCCACACTTGATTATATTGTGGCTTCTAGCCGCGCTTATTGGTGACTTACTCTTGTGAACTATGTGTCCACACTTGTTAGTTATTTATCCTTGTAGACTGTGTGCCCACGCTTGTTGGTTATTTAGCCTCATAAACTATATGTCCATACTTGCTAATTATTTTGATTAAGTCCCCCTAAAAAAGAAATTTTAAAACTGTTTTCTTTAAATTTGATCTTAGAAAGCAAACTACTATTTTTACTATATCCCATGATGTTTAAGCATGTTTAGAGAGAGAGAGAGAATATGAAGAAGAAAAGGAAATTTAAAATTTTTAATAATTTTTATTTGCATTTATGTATTCATGGTTTATATTATTTTCAAATGATTATTTTAGTAAATTTATAATTGACTCATTAATTTGCAATCTATTGTTGCTTCAACTATAAATTGGGGTGCTACTCACCAGATAAATTTTCTTTAGTCTCAGATATTGAAATTGACCTTGCATCTCTTGCTGATCGTTAAGGAAGACAATTGTTTTTGGAATTATGGAAGCATGAGTTAGTTACTTTTGATGTAAATGTATTTTATATTATGAAATGTTATCTTAGTGCTCCACATATATCATAGTTATATCTTAGTTTTATTTTGCTGATATGTAATTTGTTGGAGTAGAGTTAGTCTCTTTTGTTGGGGTGGTTGACAGGTTTGCTATTGTAAAAAATTTGGGATGTTCAAATTATAAGAGAGACTATGTCAAAATTCCTTCAAAATATTTAACACTTCACAAACTTATTAAATAATTTATAGATATATTAGCTTAATCTTTAGCTAATTAAGGCTTATGGAATGTAAGTAGCTAATTAAGGCTTATGGAATGTAAGTTTATCTCAAATTTCATGCTGGTCACACTTGTAGTATAGGGGTGTGACATATGGAGTCCTAATTATCAGATTTAATTTTGAAAATTGTATCATTGGGTTTAGGTAGACTTAAGTTATGATGTAAATATGGCCTGACTCATAAGAAAAACTTTTTATCAAGGACACAAATCAATAAGAAACATTGAATGTTGTCCCCTCAAAAGTTGATACAAAGAACAAGAAAGAAAATTGTGTTGTATATTTTCTTATGTTATCACAAGATGAGTGATCACAATTTGATTATCATTGCATTATTTTCATTTGTGGTCATCAATAAACATGAAAATTGTGTTTTTATCACAAGTCAAGTATGCCATATACTTTTAAATAAAGGTTGATGTATATACATCTAATACAATCGATTGACTATAAAATATTTCATTTGTTTCAATATCATTATTTAAAGTAAGTGCTGCCAAAATTAATTTCTTTCATGGGGTCATCATATCCAGCTTTATAAAGTCTTTCGTAATTGACTTGCTTGACTTGTACGTGTTAAAAAGGGGAAGATTACAATAAAGATTTTTTGTTAGAGACAATTAAAATAATTGGTCATCAAAAATATATTTGCTAGTGACAAAAATGGTGTAGATATTAAATTATAATTACATATAATCAAAATTCTTTTCTAGGTCATAATTCCGGTCACTTTTTCAAGTCTACCAATATGGACTTATGATTCATGTCTGAGAAAAAAATGTAAACTGGGAAGAGTTTGTCGTTAACTCCTAAAATAGTACTAAATTTTATACTATATAAATAATGGTCAACTTAAGTCAATTCTCTTGAGGAGGCTTACTATGATTAATTAGAGCTAATTAATGTTAATTAAACTACTCAAAGCATTGATTGATTTTGATTTGATTTTTTTTGAAAATTAAAAAGAAAGCTTTAAAACTAAATCCAAGTATTTTTGGCGATTTCTTATGGAATAGTATGATCTTAGAGTTAGAGTAGTGAGTGAGTCATTGGCTTAAAAATTAATTAAGTTAGCTTTAGATTACTTTACCCTCTTGGCTTAAAATGAAGAAAACTAGAAAAAATTATCTCTAGCCTCTTAACCTTTCCAACAACCTCTCTATATCCCATATTAAGGTCCTTAATTCAATTCATTAGATTAGTTTTAAGCATTGACAAGTGTGATGTGAATTCTACATAAGTGATTCGGCCCTTCCCAAAACACATTTAAACTCCTAAGATTATGATGAGAAAAAAGAAATCAAGTATCAGCCACTCAAGATTATGATGTAGAAAATACAAGATAAGACACTAATGGAAATCTCAACATTATTATGATAACATCCACTAATGTAAAGAAATACCAAATACAAAAACATAATCAAATCACCAAGTTCTCTATAATAAACACAAATGAACCAAGATTATGGCTCAAATACATGATGAAATAATCCAAAATTATGGCCTTACAACATCAAGACATTGATAAAAACTAAGGTAGAGTAATAAAAAACTGAAGAGGTGTTGAGTGTTCGACCTCATCCTCTTCCTTCTCCTCTAAGATCCACAAGCTCCTTAGCCTTCAAACTCCATGGAAGACCTCTTTTTCATGCCTTGGCCAAAATGAAACTCACCTACCATTGGAGATGAAGACCTTGGATGGATGAATGGATGGAGAATAGGGTTGTGTGTGTGTGTGTATTTTTTTAGTGTAATGTAGGTGATGGATGAAATTTATGAAGAGAGATGGAAGAGAAGAGATGAGAGAATGAGAGAAAATGAGTGGGTGAGTGAATGGGATGATAGCCTAACCAAAATTGCACCTTTCTTGAATTAGTATAGATGATTGTGTGAGTGATGAGTGATGTGTGTGTGAGTTGGCCAAAATTAAGTGTGTGAATCAAGCTTAGAATGAACTTGAACACAAAGAGGGTTAGGTTTAGATTAGAAGGGAGGAATATGAGCTGATTTCAAGGTGATTTTTTTGACTACAAATCTGATTTTCAAATCATAAAAAAGTCAAGACAAGGATTAAGGAGAGAATATGATTTTCCTAATTTGGAGATTTAAGTGACGTGGCACCACATGGTTATCATTTTGAATTTGAATTTGAATTTTTCAGCTCTCTCTCCTATTCTTGCAAGTCCTTACAAGCCTAACTAAAGCCCAAAAGCCTTCCTTGCTTGCCTTTAGCCCAATTGACACAAGTTCAAGTGCACTTGTTCATTTAAGTCACAAAATAGCATTTGATTTAATCCAATAATATATATGTGACAAAATAAATTTTATTTTTGTACTAGGAATTAATTATTTAAATGGGAAAACATTTATAAATAAATTCGAGAGCAATGTCATGTGAGAAGCACAATGTAAACACATGTATGCAAAGCCCAAACTAGATCAACCAAGTCAACAACCCTAAAGTGTGATTTTTATGCAATATTTCTCGAACCAAAATGAATTTTTAAAAATCAATTGGACCATTATGAATCTAGGAAAAAATGACATTTAGTCTAACAAAAACTCAATTTTTCATAAAAAGTGCAAATTTGGACCAAAATATCTCTAGTGCACAGAAAAAAACCCCTTAGGTACTCTATCACTTTTAACACCAAGGGTGCATAGTTAGAGAATATATCATACAAAATAGATTCTAAATGTATAGATAAAATATGCAAATAATGTGTCTAATCATAAACAAGCACTGTTAATTTTTTATTGGACACAATCCAGATTTTTGAATTCTTCCATTACCACTAACATGTAATCAAATCTTTTGATAACCGTAATCCAACCTTTTTACGTCTTCCCCGCTATTGACTTGGTGTTGTCATGTCTACCTTTAACAATCTACTTACACATATAATTATATAGTAATTTGCAGGAAAATTACATCCAACAACCATGTTTTTCTATTAAAAAAATTGATCCACAACCCCATAATATTAAGACCTTTTCATTGATGGGAAATTGGAGGGCTCAATAAAAAAAGATTTCTTGATTTTTGTGAAAATCATTGCAGGTGTGCTCTTACATTGTTCTTTTGAGGTCATTCTATGTAATTTTAAAGTCAATTAATAGTTAAAGTTAACTTTTTTAATGGTAAGGTGCTTAATGCCCTTATTTCAGATGTTGAAGGGGAAAATTATACCTAATGAAAGTTTAGAATACCCAATGCTTTTGAGTGAATAATTGAAGGGAAAAAAATGCCTTTTTCTTTTTTCAACACATCTTTTATTACTCTTACTTTGCATCTTCCATGTGAGAAGTTAATCCTAGAATGCTATTTCTTCTTTTTGGTTAACAAGTTTGATATGGTTATTTTTCTTATGCTGATGATTTCAAAGTTTCAACATCCACAACACAATCGTCAATGTATTATATGCAAAATACTTTTTACTGCAGATTGGTGATAAAAATATATTTTTAAAAGCTGTTTATACTAGTTTTAAAAATATATTAAAATTGTGAATAATAATAAGTCCATATGACTAGTTTTAATTATGAAATTCTTTTTTTCCCCTTTTAATAAAAAAGGACTCATCATCCGTTCTCGAAAATGCAAGCATATGATGTTCATGACTCACTTCTCTCTTTTGCATTTTAATTATATTAAAAGTTTTAAGCTTTTATTTTTTTGGTAGAAATTGAACTCCTTAAATCTTTTCTCCTCCATATTTTCTTAAATTATAACTAAGAGTTACTAATGCATGGGTGTATAAAATCTTTTTATTTTATTAAGCTACGCTAAAATTTTTATAAACCTTTTATTCATATAATATCTTGAATATATTAAAATTGGATAATAATTGTTCTCTACTTTTTAATGCCACATATAGTTCTCTACTTGATTTCCTCTCTTAAGGAAAAAAAAATTATGATTACATTTCATTACTAATAAATAAATAAAAATTTAATAAATAATTTTTATTAAAATAAAAGGAAGAAATATTTAATTGTTAAAATAAGAAGTATATATTTAAAAAATATTGAAAATATACAAAAATATATTCCTTTAACTAATATAGAACTTTCCGAGAAGGATTTGGGGTTAAGAACAGGATTTTATGTCCTACTATGCTTTCGATTCCGAACCCCGATAAGACGAAGCTAATAAATTTATAAAAACTCAGGCCCACACAAATATAACTCCAACTTACAACTCATTTCTTAGTCTTGAGCAGAGATTTGGAAACAGCCAAGCACAAGCTCAAAATGACACTTCTGTGCTTTATGAAAATTACTCGAATGTTATTTCTACCAACATGTTCTCAGTTCAAATAAATACCGATTTTTTAAAAATATAATAGGAGAAAATAAACTTTTATCCCTATAGTTTCATTGAATTTCGGAATAAGTTCCTGTGCACTTACTAAACTATTTAAAGGAGTCCTTAGTTTGAATCCATTTGCCATATTTTTTTAGTCTAGACTTGTATTCATCTGATTATTCTTTGTGGAATTGTGTAGAATCTATGACGTGGCAGTTTGTTGTAACCAACTCTTCGTATGTATGATTAATTCATTCTTTGTGCTCCTAACGTTGGGTGAGCCTCATTCCACAGAAAACCTTGTTTGTGGAGGAACCCATGTCTTGTTTGCCTCCCAGATTTTTTCTTTTATATTATATTATGTTATTGCAACAATTGAAATATGAAAATGTGGCTTGTGAATATATATATATATATATATGTATGTATGTATGTATATATACACATATATAAGCACATGCAAGCAATACCATTCCAAATATTTCATTCCACATCATCGATACGATTGGCGTTTGAGCGTTGTTTAAAAATTAAAAGTTTAACCTATTTGCACATAACCTATAAATAAAATTAAGAAAGTTCCACACAACCATTACTATTTAATTGTTAATAAATAAAACACATGATCCTACAAAATGGCTTGGTTTAGCTTTGTTTTCCATTCCAAAAAGTAGAACAAACTGAGCATATTTTAACATCATGGTGGAAAAATCTTACGGTGGAAGCTCATAAAAATGGTATATATAGGATAAAATACTATTTACACATAAATCTTAATCCATGATCAGCACAATGAATTGATGAAAGATTCATGTCAAGGTACTTTGGGGGTGGGTCATAATATAAATAAATTCCAAAATAACATAATAACTTGAAAGGTTATTAGCTATGACGTTAACAAAGTGGCAAGAATATTAACGAGCCCTATCTACACTGACTGCGAAAGGTTTCTCCAACTGTTGTTTTTATTGGTGAAGTTGATAGCTTAATTGCTTGGGCTACGGGGAAGATATGGAGATAAGGAGGCTAGGAGGAGGATTAACAATGAACTCATGATCTGGAATCGTCCATTGACAAAACAAGTTGAGACAATTCCAGTTCATGCTACAACCAATAGGCCATTTGACGTTGATGAAACAATCAAAAGACGATACGTACATCTTTTATGGTTGGCTTCATCATTTGTTTCCGATTAATTTTATATTTTTTATTTGTGTTCATCGATCTTGAACAGAATCACAGTTCGTCTTCCATCGTTTGAGGATTGGAAAATTATCATGAAAGAGTTATTATATATCGTTGGGTTGATTGTTTTGTCAGTTTTTGGACATTCAATAGCTTACTCTTTGTTTGGATCCAAATTGCACCATGATTTTGAAACTGTTTCAATGGTGTAAAGTCTACGTGCATCACAGCTAACAGCTATAATACCTTGTACTTAAAAAAAACAAGAAAAGAAAAAAAGAACTCGTGAGAGGCTTTTTGTTTTTTAAAATATACATACATATATATATATATATATATGTATGTATGTATATATATATATATAAAGACGATGATGCTGGACTTGTGAGCATTGAGTAGGCCTAAAATTCAAAATCAGTTTGACATAAACTTTTTTTGAACATCTGATCTCCTTGATAATATTGTTGTTTGGAAACACAAACCTTTTAAAAAACTACAGGTACGTAATTAAGCGCTCCATTTACTAATGTGTTGGTATTTTATTTTTTTGTTATTGATATTGTTTTTAAAGTTTTCAACATTATATTGAAGTGAGATATATTTTAGATTAAAATAAATAAAACCTGGAATTTGTACATAAATTTGATACAACACATGGATTGGAGTTTTATTCCAATATGCAGATAGATTGTCCATATGTGTGGCATCATTTTAAGGAGATAAATCAATCTTGTCCTAGCTAGCTCTAATATTCATATGCTGCATAAATTCACAAATGTATTAAAGTACATAAATTATCTCTACCTTCAATTTTGCACCCTAAGTGAAACATCCCAAAAATTTTAAGACTCGAATTTATTTTAAAAAAATAAAATTAATATCTAAAATTAAATTAAAATTTAAAATAATTTGATAGAGGTCTAGAGTTTGAATTTTTTTCAGCAAAAATTTGGTTTTATTTGATTTTTAACTATGAGAAAAATTACCAAAATTGACCCGGGCTTTTGTATTATAATAAAAAATGTTGGGCCCTTTATTATAATTTTTTCCAAAGTCTAATATCAGCAATTTAAAGAGCCAAATGAACGCAGAAATGAAATTGAACAAAGAAAGAAAATGAACGCACGAGAGAGAGAGAGAGAGAGGAAGAAGAGAGGAGAAAGAGAGGGGGTTAGGCTCGAATCTATGAGGCTTTGTGGCCGTTGCGAGCTCGGCTACGCGATAGGTAAACTCCCTACTTTAATCCTCTTCCCTCCCTCTTTGTTTTCTTCAATTTTTAGAAGAGGAAATTTCTGGATTTTGATCCCAAAGGCTTTATTCTTATAAGCTTTTGTTTCTTTGGATCCTAGAGAGGATATTTTGAGTTTCTATATAGTGATCTAATATTTTGAGTGGATAATTGGATGAAAAGAGGTGTTTTTGGCATAAAGTAAACCCTGAGAGATTGGGTCTCCTCAATGGTTTAAGCCTATTAATTTAGTTATAATTTTTCTATTTGAGCCCAATAAGATTTAAATTAAGGTTTGGTTTTCATTATAAGGGCTAATGGTGAAAGCTGGTGACACTAAATGAAGGTTTTTAATTGATTAAAAATTATATAAATTGGAAATTAGCCCAGTGATGGCTAATAAATGGTTTTGGTGGTTAAGTCATACTATGTGAATGGTTGGTTTAATATATAGACCATTAGAATGGATTATGACTCATTGACCTAAGTTGTATGGTATGAGTTATAGTCTTCATTAATGTTATTTGACATGATAAGTGATGTGGATCACTTATATGTTGTAGGAATTGTTGGTAGAATTTGTTCAAAAGTTAAGGAACAAGCCGAGCCTTATTGGTACCAAAAGGTTGAGGTAATAGGGAAATTTATATTTCTTATTACTTTGTTTTAGCTATTTTTGAATAAATATTACTAACTATCATGCATTACATGTTTTAAAAGATTAAATGTGCTTTATAAGATTTTATGGAGTACTACTTTGATTATAGTGTAAATATGTTTTCTAATTGTTTAACAACAATGTTTTTATGGAAACAAAATTTGTTTACATGTATTGTAATCATAAGGAATAGAAGTGGCACTTATGGAAGTGTAACTAAGTAAGGTACCTTAGATAGGCTAATGAACCATTTAAGGGAGATTTATAAATGTTATACTACCTTAGAATGTTGAAGTGGTCAATACTCGGGAAAGGTAGACACGAATAAAAGGCATGATCTCGATGGGAGTTCACCAATGAGAAGGTGTGGACTTTGATATTCTGTGGCACACTGCCAGTACTCAATGTTGCTTTATGTATTGTGGGCTTAGTGCACTAAAGTGGTTAGTGTATTGAGTGTTTGACACCTCTCAGTGGGAGAGGGAATCTGACATATAAAGTGTGAGGTTGAGTGCCTAGGCCAAGGTAGCCGTCACATGGAGAGTAAGTCAGGCTAGCTCTGGGAGGGAGTTAGCTTTGACTGCTTAGGATTCACGTTGAAGGAGCATAGTCGATTCGGTGGATTAGATCATGCCTTAGATTATATTTTGTGCCTGTGGAGGTACAAGTAGGTATAAGGTTTACCTACGAGTTAAAGAGTGCCAAGGGGCATTCTGTTGGTTATGACAGGCCATACCAGCCTACATCATGTATTTATGCATTTTAAATGGCTAAATTATATACTATGTTGAATTTATTATTTTTTTATTCGATTATGACTTACTTTGTAATAATCAATGTAGATTTCTCTGTTACTGAGACTGTGGTTGTCTCACCCCTTTCTTTTCAATATTCTAGGTCCAGGCAAAGGAACCAGTGGAGGACGGGAAAAGGAGCAGAGCTAGGGGTTGTTTGTGAATTGTAAAGAACTGCAACCCCTTTCTTTTGAGCAAATCTATTGTAATGTATTTAGGATTAGGGTGCCAGTAGGATACGATTATGTATATGTGCGTGAGTATGTGTGGATTGTATGACTTGTGTATGAATTTTTATTTGCTTGTAGACTTGTGGCTAGAAAACTTGGCTATGGTGTGTGGTTTTGATGGATTTATTTAGTAGACCAAGTTTTCACTACAAAAAAAATATTTATTTTGATATATATGTGATTCCACAAGCAAATGTAAAGTGGTTGCATTGCAAATGGTGTGCTATGGACAAACATATACTTTGGATAGAGAGAGTGGGTGCGTCGGCCCCACAGAGATCTCTGAGCTAAGTAAAAATGTTTAATATGTGTATTCATATGTATATATGATATTTGGAATAATTTTTGGCTACTCTTGTGTGATTTGTGCATTTTGGCGGTTTAGGGTCCATTTTGGAAAATGGCACTCGAGTGGTCAAATTTTGGTATAAATGGTTTTTCTATCATTTAAATGTTCTATCAGGTGTTTTTAGTCCTTTTTGACGTGTCCAAAGTGTTCTCACAAGTTTGTAATCATTAGGATGAGATTTGGACAATTTTGAAAATAATTTTTACCAAAAAACTGCACTTTTACATCCGAGTGTCCAAATCTTAATCCGACTGTTAGATTTATCTAATATTTGGGTCACAAGTGAAACCTTTTATAAGCTTCATGTGGGCTTTGAAATCATGTTGATTGGATATCAGACGGAGAAACAGTGCACTTCAGAATTTGGTCCGGAGGAGCTGTCATGACAGCAAAAGTGCTGTCATGACAGCAATAATTGATAATGTTGTTTGGAATCACTCCAATCAGAGGTCAGATGATGAAATGGTGCACCCCAAAAGTTAGTCCGGAGGTGCTGTCCGATAGCAAAAATGACCAATCTTTTAACATGTCTAATTTTTAATTCGACCGTTGGATGTTTTTAAAATTTGGTACATTTATAGTACGCTTTGAATGTGATGTGTGAGCTTTAAAATCACTTCGATCAGAGGTTGGATAGCGGAACAGTGCCTCCTGGAAGTTGGCCCGAGAGGGCTGTCATGACAGCAATTTAATGCTGTCATGACAGCATCTTTTTATTCCACTTTTGTCTAGCTTGCTTCCGTGCTATAGGTAGAACTTATAATTTTTTTTAAGGTTTTAAATAATTTATTTCTCAAGTAGGTTAGAGGATCAACTACTTAACCACACTTAGTTTATTTGAATTATGTGATTTTTGGATAACACTCGGGGCAAGTGTTACATTAAGCCTTACAAACGGCATTGATTGAATGATTGTATTGAAATTAGGGTTTCTAAGCAAGTATTGATTACTTTCTTTATTGGGGTTTATGCTTGTGATGTAGCCCTTATGCTCGCTAGACACATGTTATTAATTAGACCCATGATGGTTTCATAAATTGTTACAAGATGCCTTTTAAAGGCAATATTGTTGTATTAAATCCTCTTAGGCCTATCCAAGCCTATGAAGATCAACTGAAAATTGCTCAAGATTACAAGCAAAGGAGAGATCTCCTTGATTGTGGCATGAGTAAAAGAGAAAAGAAAGAGTATTACTTTACTTAAGAGAGAATCAAAAGAGAGAAAAAAGAGTAGTGAAAAGGTGAGAAAAGAGAAAAATAGAATGGTCGGAGTGAAAGAAAATAGTGAAAAGAAAATATTATTGTGTGAGAAAAGTGAGATTCAAGAGGCTTTGATGAATGAGTAAGCTCTTATTGTAATTCCTAAAAAAATTTATTTTTCTACTAATACTTGACCCTACGTTGCCTTCTAGTGTTGTCTCTTTGTTGCAAGATTATGGAGATCTATTCCCTGATGAGGTTCCTAATGGACTTGCTCCCTTAAAAGAAATTGAGCATAGGATAAATTTCTTGCCTATAGTTGCTATTCCAAACAAGCCTACTTATAGGGCTAACTCTGAAGAGACTAAGGAGATCTAGCGCTAAGTAAAGGAATTGATGATGAAAGGCTTTGTACATGAGAGCCTTGGCCCTTATGCTATCTCAATTATCTTAGTGCCTAAAAAAGATGGATTTTAGAGGATGTGTGTTGATTGTAGAGAAATCAACAAAACCACTATAAAATATTGTTACTGTATCCCCAGACTAGATGATATGCTTGATGAGTTATATGCTGCTTTTATCTTTTCTAAATTGATCTTAGAAGTGGATATCATCAAATTCATATGAAAGAGATTGATGAATGGAAAACTGCCTTTAAAACTAAGTTTGGATTATATGAGTGGTTGGTTATGCCTTTTAATTTGACAAACGCTCCCAGTACTTTTATGGCATTAATGAATCATGTTTTTAGAATGTTTATAGGCAAGTTTATTATGGTTTACTTTGATGACATTTTAATTTACAGTAAATTGTTAACTAATCATATGAATCATCTTAAAACTATGTTTGATACCTTGAGGGAATATAAACTATATGCTAATTTTCAAAATTATTTCTTTTGTATGGATTTTGTTATCTATTTAGGATTTATTGTTTTTGAAAAATTCTCTAAGATGGCACATTTCATTGATTATGTTAAGACTAATGATGCTGTTAATATGGCCGACTTATTCTTTAAGAAGATTGATCATTTTGATGGTTTATGTAACATCCCAAATTTCTAATCCTGTATTAATTACTGGTTATGGAATGAATTAGTGATTTAATAGAAGATTAGTACTTTGGATAGTGGAGTGTTATATTGACTCCTTTAGATGTTATATGAACAGATATGAGTGGAAGAATGTGGCTTTGGTATAGAGTGTGTGAGCAGAGTGAAGACTTTCCTTACTGTGCCATACGCCATGGCAGAGGATGGGTATATCGCGGCACATAGTGAAAAAATTCTAGCTAATAAGTTTGTGTACCAACTCATGGAAAACAAAAGAGAAAAGGAGAAAAGGGAAGTTTGGCATGGAGAAGAGAAGGGACCTTTGCTAGGGGAAGTGATTTTGGAAGCAAGGACGTCATTTTTGACATGTTACTTATTGGATAAGTCTCGTACTGCTTTAACCTCTGATTCTACCCTATTTTCTCTTAGCTTTCACTATGAATTCAGGAGTTTTAAAGAGATAATTTCTTACCCTATAGTAATAAAAAGGTTTTCTGAAACTAAACTAGTATTTTATAACTGGTTTGAGTTGAAATGATAAAGCTTTAAAGCTATAGACACAATTTGACCTAAATTAGAGAGAGAGTAATGGGAAGAATTTGATAATCGGTGTGTACTGCCTAAATTGAATGGTCATATGGAGTAAAGTGTGGATATGGCATAATAAGGGAACTAGTAGTGAATTAGGTGTAAGATTATTATAGTTGGCACTTTTTGTCAATAGAGTAATTGACTCTGGGTGCCTAAATTGTGTAGATTCTTGTGTGCTATGACTTGAATAGTGAAAAGAAACTTGAATAGACTTGTGAAACACGGGTAACCTTGTCTATTGAATAGAAAAGTTGAGGTAACCATATAGTTTATTATGTATATTAACTATTATAACTGTGTAAAAGTAAATATGAAATGGTGAATTTGTTGTTTTATGAGTTTTATGCATGATTTGATATTGTAAATGATTTTAGCATAAAAATCAATTTGTGAAATAAAGTTTGAAAGGTTGTTGGTTTTGATTGGTATGTGTGTGTGTGTGTGTGTGTGAAAGTATGATGTGGAAATGTGAATGAGCGGTGAAATTTATGTGGAAAATCATGATCATAGGGGGCAGGAGTTCAGCCAGAATATGTGAGGATGTGTGTGTGTGGAGATTTGAGTGAAAAATTCATATAGTCAGGCTAGCACTATGGGACATCCGGCGTAACATTATACAAGCTAGTACCATAGGAAATCTGGTATAGCATATATTGGGACTATTACCATGGACATTCAAACAGTTTGATAACTCCCTAGTGCTTATTAAGGTGCGGTTATGAGTCAATGACGCCTCTATCACAAGTGTATGGTAAGGGAAACTATAATCTATAGGTGGGATAGATTACCTTTAGCCGGGTGTTTCTACCATTGAAAGTGTGCTTGAGTTAATGAGTTATTGATCCAGTAGAGCCTATGGTTTTGTGTCGGCGAGCATTAGAGGTTTGGTGGCTAGATGATCATGCTAGTGTTGTATTTATGTGGAAATGCATTGAAAAGAAAAATTCCTACATATTTTGATATATATTTGCCATTACTCTAGTTTTTTTACTTTAGCATGGTTATATGTAGTAATAGACATTAAATGAACCATATAAGTTATTGAGATTTTTATCTTACCCATGATTATTTATATTTTTCAGGTTTTGGTAGTAGTGGTGCGAAAGGGAAGGAACTGGGCTGAGAATAGAGATTTCTCAAATTAGCCTTGTAAAGTCGGTGTAATAAATTTGTATATAAGTAGTGGTGAATGTGTATATAAGTTGCCTTCGAAACCATGTGCATTATATTATGGTGTTTTGTTGCTTTAGTTTTGGTGTATGTGATGAAATGATAGTGTGGGCTAGTGAATGGATGGTGTTGCGTGTGGATATGACAAATGTATAAAGTGTATTATGATTATGCCCAAATGTGACACCCCAAAATTAGGTGTGACTAGCACAGGATATAGGTATAAAACTCACATCCCTTAAGCCTTGATCTGACAAACTACAAAGCTAATACTTTGAACACATTAATAGGATGATTTTTTTTTAAAAAAATATTAAATCAGATATTCAATTTTAAAAAAATATAAGGTCCTACCTATGGTCTATATAGAGCACTTAAGGCCAGACTCTAACATAAGTACAAAGTTCAAATTTTTATCAAATTAGAATTTATCTAAAATGATTCTTCCACTCTAGTTCAGCAATAAAACTCTTCAATGAAAACCTTGAGATACAAGTTTAGTAATACCATCTGAGATCAAAAATAAATTTTTGGTGAATAGCATCCCAATAATAAATAATTAAATGCATATAAAAGAAAGTTTAACATAATTATGTGTGCTAGAAATATCAATTTTCACAAACAAATATTTGATAAATTTTGCCACAAAAGGACTTGATGTAACTTTAAATAAATTCTTGATTCATTAAAGTCTCATATCAAACGTTATTATCATGTAATTTCAATAAAGTAAATAATTGCATAAACTAATTATAGAATATGTCATTAATCAAAACCAATGAAAAATAGATCCATCAAATAATTAAAAAATCATAATTATAGAGACTTAAAAAAACAAGTAATAAATGTGGACATACAGTCTACGAGGGCAAATAATCAAATGCAGCTCTCGCCACAAAGACAAATATGAACACACAGTCTACGAGTGTAAATAACCAAACGCAGTCAAAGCCACGAAACAAATGTGGATACACAGTCCACGAGGGTATGTAATCAAATGCACCTGAAGCTACAAAACAAATGTGAGTACGATACTCATGAATAACCATCCCTTCGTTACACATGCATTGGCCATCACACGGGGCTAGCACCTCTCATTTACACCTTACTAGCTAAGTGTATCACGGCACGCTAAGGGCTAACAAAACTGTCATTAACGACTAGTGTTCTGTAATAAGTTCCTTTTAAATTCAATTTCAAACATGCAAGAAAACCATCAGTAATAAATAATCAGTAATATCAATTTTCACAAACAAATATTTAATAAATTTTGCCATAAAAGGACTTGATGTAACTTTAAATAAATTCTTGATTTATTAAAGTCTCATATCAAACGTCATTATCATGTAATTTCAATAAAGTAAATAATTGCATAAACTAATTATAGAATATGTCATTAATCAAAACCAATAAAAATAGATCCATCAAATAATTAAAAATTAATAATTATAGAGACTTATCAAAACAAGTAACAAATATGGACATATAGTCCACAGGGCTGATGAACCCTTTAGTCGCCTTGGGTTATCAAATTTTACTAGAATGTAGAAGTGAGTATTTTAGGTCATTTCCCTAGAGAGCAAAGCATACAAATCATTGTTCAAATGCTTACAAATTAATCTGAATTTTCAAGTGACTAAACTAACTCTATAATGCAACAATAAATGTTTGTAAAATTCTGTTTTAGTTGGAATGAAATGAATGATGATTATGGTGAGCCCAAGTCAGATTTCCTAACATTAATCATTGATTTCCAGAATTATAACATCATAAACCTTCTTGATTAACCTAAAATGAGACACTTAGAAACCTCTAAGTGTGGTGCACCATTAGACTCAATGGACACTAATGAATCTAGGTCAAGTGAACTTAGAAATTAACATTATATTCAGCCTTGTTCTACACAAGTTTCAGACCAAAACTAGTAGAAGAAAAACAGCTTAAGTCAAATTCATATAACCAATATGGATCTAAGTCTATACAAGAACTTGAACAAGAATCAGCAAGAACTTATGAAATAACCCTAGAACATCAAGGTAAATCATAAATTCCAGAACTAAAAATAGCACGAAAATCTAAATTCAACATTCATATTCTCATCAAATCTGAATTAGAATCACAAAGTCTTCAACCAAAACAGGTTCAAAATTCGAAATCCTCAAAGAATCAAGACAAGAATATGAAATCAAGAAAATGAACAACAATTACAAATCTGGAAATCTCATAATGTCAAGTCATCTTTCTTGGAGCTCTAAATGATCAGCCTCTCATGCTCTTCCTCTTTGCTTGAATCAGACCTTGAGCTTGAGAAGCTTCCATGGATGAATGAAGATGAAGAAGTTGCAATCTGGAAATCTGGACAAGAGATGGACGAAAATGCAAGCTGGAATGGAGAAGAAAGTGGACAAAAATTTGAATAGAGAAGGAATGATGATCTGGACCAAGTGTTGATGATGGAAGATGAAGAAATGAAATCTGAAAACGGATGAACAGTGCTGGACGAAAATGAATGAAGAAGAAGAGAGAGAAATATGGCTGAAGTAAGAGAGTGGGATCTGAATTATAAGGCTCTCATCTGAAAATTCAGCTTATGTATGTGTGGAAAATGTGAGTGGTGATAAAACCAAAGTGGATGGTGATAAAAACAAGGAAGGTCCAGATCTGAAATGAGCTGGAAAAATGGACGAAAATAAGCTAAAATGGGAATAAAAATGAGGTGGAAAATGTGGCAAGGGACATGTGAACATGTGTGGGAAATGTGACTCCTCCTTAGGCTCCCAATCAGCTGCCACATGTCATCCCATTAGATCTGATCATGTCACACCTCCCATGCCCCTTTTTCACTTGATGATGTGTCCCTCAATGCTTTCCATGCTCCTTTGATTTTTATTTAATTAATTCTCCCCAATTAAATCTGAATAATGGTGCTACATCATCCCTCAAATAATTCTGGAATTTGCGCCCAACAGCCCCTAAATTCTTCATCTTTATTTATTTGCTATCTCTTGAATTTCTCTAAGCATGTGGACTAGCCTTTGATCCTTGATTCCAAAATTGCCCTCACAAAATCTGAAAATAAAAACACAAGACTAAATAAATTCTAAACAAAAAGAAATAAAAAGGAAAAGAAGAGAATTAATGCCCAAGATCTCAATTTAGAATATGAAAGTGTCAAAACAATCATCAAATAGCACTACTAGGGTTCATAAAGTCAATCTAGAAATGACAACTCAAAATCGGAAATTAAACCCTATTATGCACAATTTGATGCCAAAAACCAAGTGTTTTAACATGTAAAATATGAGATAGATCAAGGGCAAATAACCAAACGCAGCTCTCACCATGAAGACAAATATGAACACATAGTCTACGAGTATAAGTAACCAAACACAGTCGAAGCCACGAAACAAATGTGGATACACAGTCCACGAGGGTATGTAATCAAATGCACCTTAAGCTACGATGCTCACGAATAACCATCCCTTCATTCCACATGCATTGGCCATCACACGGGACTAGCACCTCTCATTTACACCTTGCTAGCTAAGTGTACCATAGCATGCTAAGGGCTAACAAAACTGTCATTAACAACTAGTGCTTTGTAATAAGTTCCTTTTAAATTCAATTTCAAACATATAAGAAAACCATCAATAATAAATAAAGTTTTTATTTTTCAGAGTCAAACTCGCATGAATCATTCTTTATATTAATCCAATATTCAATAGAATGAAATCTCATAATCAAAATTCAAACTTATAGTTATTAATCAATTAAATTTTCAAAACTAATAAAGGTAGTTTCACAAAATAAGAAAGTTGGCAAACAAACTATTCAATAAACACATCATTGTTATTAAAACAATTTGCATAAAAAAAGTACTATTTTAGTAAAGGAAATTTTTATTGAAAAAAAAAATCAGTTGGGATGCTATCCACTCACTTGAGACATTTTCAAACATATAACTTGCTCCTAATTAACCCCTTTTGTGATATGGTCTGCACCTTATTTCCCTAGCGCCCAAACGATCATTTTTGTTATCTCCTTTATTCACTTCATAAATTCAAAATCTTCAATCTAAACAAATTTAAAGAATAGGAAAAGATAACATCGACATTTCACAAATAAGAACCCATAATAAGTTTAATTAATAAATCTTCAATAGACACACACACACACACACACACACACACACACACACAGAGTATTTAAAATTTCCAAGTCTTCATATAGGAAATAAACCACTTCTGTATCACCTATCACTCATGTATGTCCAATTTTCATAAACTTCCCTCATCAAACATTCCATCGGACATTTCACAAGTATACAAAAGTTACCATAAGAACAAACAAACTTGATCTTTGAAGTATTAGCCATGTACTTTTTAAATCTCTTAACCAAAAATCCAAACATACAAACAAATTCACTATGCTTCGTAAACACGTTTCTTTATCAAGAATAAATTAAAATTAAGAACACAGAACCTAAATCCATAGTATTAGCTTTTAAACCTTGAACATACTTAATTACTCCATTTCAACCCTTCTACACATTTTCATGAACACCTTAATAGCATAACATTCAAACCATATCATCAAACTTCTTATGTATTCATCAAAACTAACAAAAAGGAAACTCTAAATTTCCCTTTTATTCAACGTCCAATAGCAATTAAAGCGAAGCAATTCCAGTTCATTGCATACAAACACGTAGAAGGCAGAAAAGATTTAATCAAAGACCAAACTTCCTACCTACTCACAATACACACATAGATTTAATGATAGGGGGAGAAAGGATAGAACTTGGCTCACTAATGAAGCAAAGAGAAACGATCAGGAGGAGTCAAAGCCCCCATCACTAGAACAGCCTTGAAATAGGGGAGAAGAACTTGCGAACTGAACAGCAACTGATAGTAGTGGACAAACTGCGACGTGACGCATAAAGAATAGAAGCTTTGTGCGCATGCTCAAACACCAACATGAAAAGATTGATAAAAGTCAAGAAGGAGAAGAAGGACTCAACTCAAAACAGGGTAGAAAAAAATATATTCAAAGCATTGAGGGCGGCCAAATTTAAAAAAATGATTCCACATTTCTGAGAGCATCCAAAACAACTTCCCACTCACTACTCACACCGACAATGGAGAACAGTGGAGAAGGGAACGAATGGTGGAGAGACTTTCAATTTCACCAACAATAGAGAAGAAAATGAATGGTGGAGAGCTTTTTAAGTTCACTCCTCTCTCTCTCTCATATGATAGATGTCGGTAAAGGGAATGAATGGGAAAAATATAAAAGAATACGATTTTATGTTTTTTTCCAAAGAAGGTTTAATAATTACCCAAAAACTGATGCAAAAATAATTATAATAAAAATAAAAAAAAAATCTCTCCTATAACATTACAAGGATTCAAAATACATTCCGATGGTAAACGTTGAGAAGAGTTTTCACTGAGCCACTAATACATCTTTACAGGTCAATCTCAATTTATAAAAATATATTTAAAATACTTTACAATAAATATTTTCTTAAAATTTAAGTTATTAAATTACATTATTTTTGTTTTTATTTTCTCTTTTTTTTTGCCACTCTTTCATCACAAGTATTGAATTACTTGATCAATTAAATATTTATTGTATATTTTAAAATTTAAATTTTTTTTTAGATCATTACATTAGATTTTGGGGTGTGACACCAAATGTGTGATATGGGCAGTTTATAGGCTAATTTTGTGTATGTGTATTATATTATCTATGTGATTAGTTAATCAGATGTATATTGTCTATTTGAATGTAGTGAAGGCCCAACAAGTGGCTAATGACTTATGATTTCAATTAGTGATGCTCAAGTGGAAATTTTAATATAAAACGGTCAAAATACACTTAGGTGTTAAATTTATGAATGAGATATCAGAATGAAACAAAACTAGTATCATTAGTTAGATTATAAAATAAGCTTTGTGTGGGCACTTGAATCACCCCAATCGAACATTGGACGTGGAAATGGCACATATCCAAAGTTCACACCAGAATCTATAAGTGAAAGCAGAATCAGGTATGTGTGTTGTGGCACATGTATCCTCCGTTGTGGCACATGGCATAGAGTAGGTAGTTGTGGTCTTTGTGCCACATGCCATAGTGCATATAGCATGAGCCGTGGTACATGGCCCCTATGTTGACTTAATTTGATTAAAATGCACATGTTTCTTAGTCTTTGATGTATTTTTTCATATTGCTTTGCTTGTGTAGGGTTTTATAGTTAGAGTAAATTATGAAATGATTTTGAAAATGTTTTATATGGGATCCCAAAGTTTTCAATATAAAAGACTTTGAATTGATTAGTAGGTTAAGTGGTGGATCATATGGTAATGTCAATGAGGGCATTACATTTTACTTAAGACCATTGAGAGTGACAAGGATGTAAAGTTTCTTAGTCATTTTTGGTATGCCCTATGGCATAAATTGGGGACTAAATTACTTTTTTTTCACTATTATCTATCTACAAATTGATGATCAAACTGAGATAGTCAACAGAACTATGATTATACTATTGAGAGTAATAATTTAGAAGAATTTAAAGAATTGGGTGAATTATTTACCTCATATTGAATTTTTCTTACAACAAGGTTGTTCATTCTTCTTTATTCTCCATTTGAAATTATTTATGGCTTAAATCCATTGTCTCTTATTGATATTTTACCTTTGCCTTTTTTTGAGAGTGCTAACATTGATGACAAGAGAAAAGATAAGTTTATACAGGACCTACATATTAAGGTTAGAACAAACATGGAACGAAAGAATGAGGAATATACCAACCAAGCTAATAAAGATTCAAGGATGAATCCTTTACTAGTGAGAGGGAATGATAGACCCTATGGCACTAATGACATGGCAAGCAAGCTTGGAGAGTTTGAGGATGGCAAGTATGAGCATGGTGGCATAAAAGGAGCCTAAGGCAAGGAGCAGGAGCCTAACACTTTTGATCTAACATGTGTAAGCATCCTTTACAACTTGTTAAAGGTAAGGAGTCCAATTGAGCTTTAATATGTTACATCAGGGGCTAAATTCATTACCTAATAGACTACGGGAGTTTTAGAATGTGAATGAACATTATTCAAGCCCAATGGTTGCTCAATAGCCCATGCATGGGTATGGACGTGAATACAGATATAAACATCCATTTAGAAGGTCATTCCATGAAGGTGTATTAAAAAGCCCAAATCCATGAAGAATCAAGCCCAAGAGGTGTAAATCCTAGCCCAATATAAGGAAGACTATAAGTGAAGGAAGGAAGCATCAAACCCTAGTAAAGAGGTTAAGGGTCGTATGATTTTGAGTCCCTTATGATACCTTGACTGTCTCCTTAATTGTTTCCTAACTTAATGGTCCTTTGACTTGACTCCCTTTCTTAAGGAGCAAGAATAGTCATAGTTTTCTATTTTAAGTCTAGTTAAAGATTAGGACTAATTATATTATTTTTATAAGTTCTGTAATCCCATAATTTTTGGATCACGTATCCTAAATTATGTGATTAAAAGTTTTCTCCTTTATTTTATATTATTTTCATTCTCTTTTTAGTATTAGGAAATTTGGGGTTGAATTTTAGGAAATAGCCTTCTTTATAAGCCTATATATATTAGGCGTGCTCCCTCTTGTAAACAAAAGAGAAGTTGAATGAAATTAGTCATATTAAAGTTTATAACTTTTATGAGCCTTAGTACTTTGTGCTGGCATCCCGTGTGAGAAACAGACGTGATCAAGAGCATGATCAACTCTTGTGGTGTCTTCAAAGGTTGATATTCTTAAAGGTAGATGCTCTATAAGGTCTTCTCCTTGATCATTATCTCATTGTTTATTTTATTTTTTATTTGTTTTTGTTATAAATTTTGTCCCTATCTTTTTATTCTTGTGCTTTTTATTGTGTTTCATGGTTTTATCTCTAACATAGTACGATTATGCTTTCGCATCCTCTATATAACTCCTTTGCCAACCTCACCCCAACCATAGTCCCCATAATTCAGCATTAAGTGTCGCATAGTCCCTAATCTTCTTAGAAAATCCACCAAGCCATTTCCCCCTTCATCTCTTAACAAGCCCTTACAACTACCCATATGCAAGCCCCTTCAAGCTACCCCATCGAAATTCAATTTAACCCAACCAGTATCAGGGCATTCCCATCTAATATCAACTACCTCCCTTCTACCTATTAACATAACACTATCACTTCTTAAATGGGTCATTTCCACACATACTTGTTAATGATCTCACATGAGTTATTTGGGAAAACAAATCAATCTTCAAATAGCATTTTGTTTCTCCAATTCCACTGCCACCAATAGGTTATAGCAAAGATTCTCTCATTCCCCATTCCTCAGTTCTAGCTAAATTGCTATCCACCTAGTCTACCTAATTTTGTACAAAAAACCATCATCTACCTCTATTCTTCCCAGATCAGTCTAGATAACCCTTATAATCCCACAATCTCAAAGAGCATGTATGAGACTCTCTTCCTCCCTATCATATCTACAATAAAAAGAAGACCCACAACCAATCTTGCCCTCCTCATAAATGATAGTAATTGTTGATGTCTAACTAACCATGGAAATACTTGCACCTTTTTCGGCCCCTTCCATTTCCAAATCCTCCCTCAAGCCACATCAATCACATCCCTATCAGATTCAACAATATGTTTATACATACTAGCTACATAATATTTGCTTTTATATGAACCCTTCCATCTAATACAATCTTCCCTATTTCTCGACTTAGGCACAGACACTACCCAAAGCTTCATAATAATCTTCTCAGGTAAATAATCTTTCAAGTACACATACTCCCATTCATTATTCTTGTTGACCATATCAATTACTTTACAATCCAATAATCTCCCTATCAGCCTTCTAACACAAACATCTAATAAACAAACATTATCATCCAGCCATAAATACTTCTAAAAACTAATCTTCTTACCATTCCTGTGCTATCATACAATCCTATCTACAATCTTGAACCAACAGCCAGAGATATATTTCCAAAAAGGAGAATTATGAGATTTGACCACACATTCTTTCAACAAATCTGCTTCTTAAATAGCCCACAAGACTTTGTAACAAAGATTTTTAGGCTACATAATCATATTCCAACTTGCCTTACAGATCAACACCTCATTCATGCTCTTCATATCCTTAGTCCATAACCGCACAATCCTTAGGCTTACATAAGAGATTCCACCCAATAAGAGGCACCACCCTTTCCCATCCCGATCCTCCCCAAATAAAATTCCTTTGTAACTTCACAATTTCATCATAAACACCTACAAGAATCTATGCATGCAATATATAAAAATAGACATATGGGAAGTCAAAGATTGAACTAAAGAGAGCCTACCTGCTAGTGACAAATACTGCCTCTTTCACCTACTTAGCCTATTTTGGACTTTATTTATAAAATATTGAAACTTATTTCTTGTAGGTCTTTCTTGTGTAATATATGCCCCTAAATATCTTCCAAGCTCCTCTTTATTTTGAAATCCACAAGCATCACAAATCATCTTCTTTATTTCTCTTGACACATTTTGGACAAATAGATACTTGTTTTCAACTTATTAACTTTTCTTTCTGCCTCGATAGATCTCTAAATAGATCTAAACAATCAATTACATTACAAATGTGCTCAACATTTGCTTCGCAAAATGAGAGAAGATTATCAACAAACATTATATGAGAAGTCATAGTACCCCTCTGTCCCACTCTTATTGGCTTTCATTTCCCATCATCAACTGTATCAGAGATAATGTGTGATAACTTTTCCATTGTTAACACAAATAAATAAGGAGATAAAGGATCTTCTTACCTTACTCCTCTAGAAGGCTTAAACTAGCCATCCTTTTCCCCATTCTATAAAATAGCCATTTAAATAGAATTCAAACATTGAGCAATGATCTTTATGATATGCTTTGAAAAACAAATTTCATACAAAACCTTGGATATGAAATTCCAATTCGTTTGATCATATGCCTTTCCTAAATCTATTTTAATAGCCATGTAAGCTTTCTTACTATCCATTCTATTCATCATAAGTACGAACTCTTTTGCAATTATTATACTATCTTGGATATTTTTCCCAAGAACAAAGCTTGCTTGAAAAGGGGAAACTAACTTATTCAACACCCCTTTAAATCTCTACACCTAAAATTTAGTAATACCCTTATACAACACATTACATAAGGCTATTAGTCTAAATTGTCTTAACTTCTTAGGATAAGCAGCCTTTGAAAACCATGACTAAAAGTGTTTTGTTAATCTTCCATATCTTCTTAGGATTCTCCCACACACCTTTGATATACTTTATTACATTAGGGCCAACAACATCCCAATTTTGTTGCTAAAAAAGTACTGGATATCCATCTTCCCTAAGAACCTCAAATGCTCCCATCATTTGGAAAGCTCTTTTGATTTCATAATCATTCAGTAGTGTGCCAATTCTTTGTAACAAAACTCACGTTGAAGCAATAGACTATCAAGCGTGGAATGGCTTACTTCAAACCCATACCATTTGAGAAGACAAATCACACATAGAGCATAGCAATACTCACGTGTGAAATGGTAAGTTACAAAACTTGAACCATTCTAGATTACATATCATGTGTGGAACTATTATGCACTCAAGTAAGTTTGCATGATCAAGAGATATGAAATAATGACTCACAGATCACGTAAGTGAGTAATGATAAACAATACTTGGAATGACTTGAGACTTAATTTGACAATATAAAATAACGAATCATAGATCACAAGTGAGTTTTGTCACATAAAACTGGTTTTGGCTTTCTACCAGCCAAACCATGTGTGAGAACAAGAGTGTCGCACGTAAGTTTTGTCACATATAATAGGTTGCATATTTATATACTCCAAATCACGTGTGAGACATCCTGAGGCTCACACTTGAATTGTCACATATGCATATCTGAAACTTTGTTAGCCCTATTTCTTGTGTGATATGTTTGGTTACTTGCAAGATATGTCACCAATAGCTAGTATCACTATTTTAAAGGACTGTCAACTGCCAAAACAATATATATGATGCAATTTAAATCTAGAAAAAAACTTTTGATTCTTGAGCAAATTTTTCTTTATCTGAGCATTCAAAAAGCTTTTAAATTGTGCTTAAACATCTAGCATTCATTCATCATCCTTGAAAAGGACTGTGAAAAAGCTCTTACAAGTTTATAAACTTTCATTTGTAATCTATCTACTCTTTAAGAGTTTTTTTGTGAATGTTTAACTTACTCTTCTGAAAATCATAAAAAGGAGTTTTTCAAATATTTGTAACAATTTGCTAGATTGAAACAAGGATTGTTGTTGATTCAAGACAAGTTAAGTCTTGTGAGTTGTACTATAGTGGCAAGCACCTATTGAAACTTGTAATTTTAGTTGGACATCTTAAGTATGACCTTGAGGACTAGACGTAGGCCAAGTTTGGGCTGAATTAGGATAAATATTGCATGTTTCATCTCTTTCCTTCTCACTCAAGTTTTTCACTCTTTAAGTTTTTAAAAAATTATTAAGTGTCACCTAATTTACCCTTCCTTTTGGGTGACAGCCTATCTAACAACATCATGATTCCATTTCTTTAAATCCTTTTGAAAACTCATTAATGCTCTCAAAGTCTCTACCTCCCTGCTCCAACTTCTATTCAACAGGTTCTTAAAATTTGCAAGCATTAACCAAGCTACCACAAAACGAAAAGGCCTTCTTCTATAAATCATTTTCACTAGCTCCGTAATAAAGAAAAGAGGATGATGATAAGAGTTAATCCTCACCAAAACTTTTATAAAAGCATAAGGAAATTTACATTGCCATTGTTCATTGCACAACACCCTATCCAATCTTTTAAAAACTCTATCCAAACTCCTTCGTTTAGGCCCTCTCCATGTAAAGCAAGGCCTTTTCACTTCTCGATCAATTAGTCTACATGAGTTAATCTATTTTTTTAAACCATTACATTTGTGCTTATTAACCACTGCACCCCTTTTTGTGCATGAGGCTCAACATTCATGTTAAAATCTCTAGCCAAGACCCAAGCACCATCTATGGCAGTACTAATAGTCAATAACCCTTGCCACAAAACTATTTTCCTTTCTTTATTCAGATTAGCATAAATTGCAATGAAATACCATATGTTTCATAAACCTGATCAAAACAATAATGAATAAACTATTCATGTTTTTCTCACCACCTTAAATTCCAAACTATCTTGATTCCATTGTACCTATAATCACCAGTAAAGCTATAAGCCTCCACAATATCCTAAAATCTGAAACCTATTCTTTTGATAGCTTTCTACTTAACAACACCACTAATTCTTGGCTCTAACAACATAACAATATCAGTGATAACCTTCTTGGCAATGTTTATCAATGAAGCAGTAAAACCATGACTTGCTACCCCTCTATGATTCCATATAACTACTTTCATGGTAAATAGATGAAGAAAAAACTCAATAGCTCCTAGGCTTTTCATCCTCACACTCCTGCATATTATCTTTATCTTTTTTAGTAGCCACATCAAATCCATTCTCAAAGCCTATTTCTTCAATAATCATCCTTGCCAAATCCTGGTCACTACTAGACATTTTCTCCTTCCCTAAATCCACTATCATGGTCTGAGGATTTTAAACAACCATATTTACTACAAGCTTGATATTAGATACCTTTTGATTCTTCTCTCCAATATTTCGATCACTATTACATTTATTCCTGTGATCATGTCTACTAAAAGTCCCCCTTATCTATCATCTCCTAAGTACAAGATCTCTCTACTCATACTCTAAAACTTTAATTATACTTACTCTAGCCTCTTCATGAGGATTCTTACCAGCATTTGTGACATCATATAGTAGAGAGTTTTTTGACCGTCCCTGTTAATTCTCCTTTAATACAACAAGCCTATTTCCTCCACAAAAATCCTCCCCTCCCCATTCCTTCTCGATCTTTAAGGTCTCTAGGCAACTTTCCATAGACTCTCTCCTCCACAACACCCCTTTAGTCAATAATCTCAACCTTAACCTAATCTTTCTGCACATTTTGCATAACTACTATAACATCCTAAAACTTTAAATCTAGAAAAGTTGCTTAAATTAAGGGATAAATTAGTTAAAATGATGATTAATTTATTTAATTATGTTTTTTGGTTGCTAATTGAATTTTTAGGTCATATTTGGCTTTAGACTGAGATAAAATGAAAGTCGGATCAAGTCGGGTGGCATTGGGGGGGAGCAAAATCAACATTTTGCTCACTGTGTCATGAGCCACGGCTCTCGTGTGGCATGTGTACGGTATAGCAGGCAACTTAAAATTTCAAAAATCATCAGAAATTGACAGTTTTTGAGGTGGAAAACCTAGAATACAAAGGGGAAAACTTTGGGCACTGCTAGGGAATCATTTTAGGAGGATTTTAAAGAGAAATTAAGCCTTCAAACTCTTGAGTAAGTTTCCTACCCTTCTCCTCTACCTTTTCATCTCATTTTCCATGGGATTTAGAAGAGTGAGAATTTGGTCTGATTGAATTAAGCCATAAGTCAATGTTTTGAAGATTTTTATTGACTCTAAAGGCTTAATTTAGGTTTGTTAATCTTGGATATATGGTAATAGAAGCTATTTTCTTGTTTAGTGAATTTTGGATCAAGCCCTAACTTGATCATAAGGTGTTGAAGAGTGATAAGTTGAGATATTAAGTTTTATATTGTGATGGAGTAGAAGAAGGCTTAAAGGGATTGTGTGAACAAATTTTAATCTTGACAAGCCTATTTGTTGAGAATTTGAGTGAGAAGTGGGAGAATTAGGAGTCTATTGGTAGTTAATAGTGCTTGTGTTAATTAAAAATTAACATATAGTACTTGTTGATATAAATTGTGGTGTGGGAAGACTTACCTTGACACAAGAAGAGAATTTAGTACCACGAGTACCCTTTTAGTAACAAAAGGGTTGAGGTAACTAGATAATTTACATTATTCATTACCTTGTATAAGTTATTCTCAAGTTGCTTTTCTATAAATTGTTGAGTATATATGTATAAATTCTTTAAAAGTTAACTATTTTAGAAAATGAGTGGAGTATTGCTTTGTGAAATTTTATATTTTTGAAATAAATGGTTAGACTTTGTTATATTTGTCTGGAAAGTTGTTTATGCATGGTCAAGTGGAGATATGTAGTGAAATGTGGCATATTAGAGGGTGGGAGGTCACCCCAGTGGAGATAGTGAAGATTAAATCTATATGACATTGCTGGCACCTCGGGACGCCAGGTGCAGCACTTAGTCTCCTTAATACACAAAAGGGTGTGGAGTTGGAGACTATGCTCCTTAGCATCCGTAAGATGTGGTGTTCAAGTAATGACACCACAATTACTTGTAATGGGGGAATCAAAAGTCCAGAAGTAGTTTAAGATACCTTGATCGGGTAATCCTACTATGGATGGTGAGCTTGGGAACCATACATGTGGTTTGGTTCTGTGAAGTAGCCTATTGGTTCGGTCAGGAGTATCAAAGGACTAGATGGTTAGGGATCATGCATGCAAATTTGTGGTGATCTTATATGATGTGATTATGTTACTTATTTTAGTGCTTGTTTATAACTTGGCTTGTTAATTAATAATATAGATTATCTTAGTTACTGAGATTTTTATCTCACCCCGTGGTTATCATTTTACAGGTGCTACCAGAGACTGAGCCGAGGAGGGAATCAGGCAAGGGCTAGCATATTTACTACACTCTTTGTAAAGCCCGATTTCAATTTGAGTGGTCTACATAAACTTGTTATATGAATGATATTATATGTTACCAACTAACAATGCATATCATTTTGATTAGTTGCACTTGTTTCATACTATGTTTTTTGTATTTTAGCCCAATATTGTATATGATGTGAATATGTGGGAATTTTTTATGGTGATGGGCTAAAATACTAATACAAGTACAAGAAATATTTTATCCATGTGGTGACAATGTATTTGTAGGGTATTATGTGGTAATAGAGGCCAATAGTGCTTGTAGTGTTAATTGTGTATTTTGGCCATATTGGGCAAAATGGCCATTAAGTGGCCAAATTTTGTGTTTGGTATGTTTTTGTGTGTTTGATTGGTCACTTAAGTGTATTTTGATCCATTAGACTTGGTTCAAGCCTTACAATGGGTTAATGGTATAGTTATGAGTTTTTTGGTACTTGGATGCTTGAAAATCTCCTTAAAAATTAACTTTTGCATCCAAGTATCTAAAATTCTCATATGATGTCAGATTGTAACAAAACTTATACCATTAGTTAGCTTATTGAATAAGCTTTGTGTGGGCACTTGAATCAGTCCAATTGGACATTGGATGCGAGAATGGCGCACGTTCGAAATTCATTCAGAAAAGCTATCATGACAATGCTGTCATGGACACATACACTGCGGTGCATTTTGCGCAAGCTGCGGTTCACGGTATAGTGAGAAAACTTAGCTTTTTGTGCCATATGCCGTGGTGAATGGACCACAAGCCGCAGTGCATGGACCAAAACACTCAAAAATGACATTTTTGGCCCTGTTTTGAAGTGTTTTGCTTCCTAAAACTTTTCCATGCTTCCAATAGCTTTATAAATTATTAAGTTTGTGTTCAAACTATCAATTTAGAGGGTCTTTATGGGATTCCAATTATTCCACAATTATTTTTAAAAGATTATTAGTTTTAACCCTTATATGTATAATGTGAGTTTAGGAGCAATCCTTACTCCTAGTTATGATTGTTTGTTGTGATTGTGTAGTGAATTTTGGTAATGTCAAAGTGGACATTACAACCACAACCTCTTTTTCCTTTTCCTTCTTTAAAAAATCCACACAAGAATCCCTAACATGACTATATCTCCTATAATATAGACACAACAAACACATACATTCATACTTAATAGACTTAACCTACCCTTCTATACTATATTCAAGCACTAGAGGTTGAGTCAAGTCCAATTCATCACAGAGTCTAGCAAACTTACCTTTACCTTGCTAAGCAATTGGAATATCTACTTTGATTGCTTTCCTAATAGCATTTCCCAGATTGAACAAAAACTTCCTATTATATTATATAGCAAGTAAATCAAGAAGTCATACCCAAGCAGCAACCCAATCAATAACGTGTATCTTTAAGTCAAAATCCAATCTCCATTACATTACACAGAGATAACAATCTTGATAGATCCACAGCCCACCCATCAGTACAGCATCAAAGTCCTCTTGACTCTGAAATTTCACTTAGAAGAATCCATTCATAGGATCAGACATTAAAATCATTCTAGCTTTAGCCTATGTCTTGTTCACATTCATGATAAGCAAGCAAACTTAACAATCCTACCTAACATCTTAGCCACTAGCATCCTCCTAAATAGAAGCAGCAACCATTCCTTCTCAACATCATCCATAATAAAATTAAGGCATTATGGATTAGACAAATCCACCTAATCCCTTTTGAAGGCTCTAATACATCATTAAATCTAGTACTCAAACCCTTCTTTAGAGACGAATCCTCCTCCCTCCCAATTAGCTCAAGCTCCCATGATTTTTGCTCTTCCTCTGAGCTCCTACCAAGTCATGGTCATGAGATTTATGGGAGTGAAGCGAAGTGTGTATCATGAATAATTGTGAAGGAGAGGAGAAGAGATGGTATGGCTATGAATGAGAGGAATGGAAAATGATTAAATTTGGATTTGTATGGGTGAGAGATCAGAGGGATGAGGTGGCATAGAATGGAGAAAAATTAGAGAATGGTCTATGCGTGATTGTGGAAAAGAGAAGATTGAATAATGGAATAAAGAAAATAAATGGGGAAATGAATGATGCGGGATGATGGATGATGGATGATGCAATCCTCATTGAAGAGACATTGTAGAGATGATGATGGATGCCTAGAAAAGAAATTCTGAGAGAGCTTCCCCATTCATTTTAACGACAGTGTAAACTTGGTGAGAGTAAGAGAGGGTTTTGGGCCAAATGATCCAATAGCTAAAAGAGAGGGTAGAGAGTTTAAAGAAAATACTAGCCATTAAATTCAAAAAGAGCCAATAAGAGAAAAGATAAATAGAAAAGTGTAAAGTCTTTTAATTTTTCTTGATTAGAAATGCCCATTATGCCCTTAATAAACCTTGATAATTCCTTCCTTGTCTTGTTTCTTCATAGCCCCAAATGCTCTTTCAATTTTCAAGACTCAATCTTCACCATTAAACTTCATTGATTTTATCTCCATGGCCTAAAAAATCAAATGCACCCGCTAGTGTAGATTATGTTCAAAATAAATTCCATGTCTTATAAAATATTTCCAAATTAAATTTTCAGCAATTATAATTTTCTCACAAAATGGTCACAAACTCAAATAATGTATAATAATTCAAATTAAGTTCAAATAATGATTGACAAAATTAACCCATGTTAAAAATAGGAAAATAAAATATTCACAATTTAAGCTTAGAATTCCTATAATTAATTAAAAAAACATTATTCTTCAAAATTGGCTAATAATTCAAATAATATAAAAAAAATCAAATTAGCCCAAAATCATCATTAAAATGCATGGAAAAGGTGGGATAAAATATATAAAATCTATGATTCATCATGAAATTCTAAAGAAAGGTTTAAAGAGGGCTTTTGAATATGAAATTAGGGTTTTGTGACTAGTTTGGAGTTAAATGATTTGAATTTAGGTTCAATTAGCCTAAAGATGGTTAGAAGGTTATTATGGTCATTTAAATGGCTTATAGGGCCAATGACTACCGATAGTGGACTTGCGAATTTGAAAGGTGTTGATTGAGCTATTTTGTGTGTTAAGGGATTCGGTTTAGCCAAATCAATGCCTATGTTGATTATTAGTAATTGACTGAGGGACACTGCATTGTGTAGAGTGGAACCTGTTACGTTGCTCGTGGGAATCAACACTTTTAAGAATTCAATATGACTGGTAAACCTTTGCAATAACAATAAAAGGTAACTGGAGTAACTCTTTTACTTGTTCATTTGTGAAATTGTTTACAAGCATGTTATATAACTATATGCATTGTGTTTCATGAATTGATAGGGTAGTAGTATTGTAGAAGAATATGCTTGTGGGGGTATGAATAATGTTTAAGATGTATGAGATGAGACGTATGCATAGACATGTGTACTGCATCTGTGAGTATACCTTAGACTAGGTTAGGAGATTGTGGTCTTACTCTGTGCAAGTCTAGAAAGTCCTGAAAGTCTTGAGTGTAGAGCTTGACTCCACCAGGAAGGACCTAAGAGATCTTGAAGGTTTTGAGTGTAGAGATTGACTCTACCATGACGAACCTAGTATAATGATTTATGAGTATACCCTAAACTAGGGTAGGGTGATCTACTTCATATTTTACATGTTTACTTGGTTTTTGGCACCAAATAGTGCATATTAAGGTTTGTTTCTTGGTTTTTAGCTATATTTTACACATTGACTACATAGACCATAATAATACTATTTGGTAGATGGTTTGAGACTTTAGATGCTTGATTGGATTTTTAGGCCTAAATTCTCATTTTCTTCCTTTTTAATTTTTCTTTTTAGAATTCATGTAGTATTGTGTTTTTATTTTCAAATTTGTGAGGGAAATCTTGGAATCAAGGAGCAAAGACTTGGTTGACAATTTTGGAGGGGTTAAGAGCACATGAAGGGCTGAATAGTGTCATTTCCATATTTAATTAATGTTGAGTTGGCAAGCCTAATTTCAGAAATTCATTGAGAAAAATAAATGAATAATGGCAAGTCATGAGCACATATGCGTGAGGTATAGACCTGATCTAAGAATTCATTGTATGACATCATCATGAGAAATGGGTGCAATTCATATGTGAATTCAAGCTTGTCACATGGGAAGCAATAGCTGACATCATCATGAGGCAATCAAAGAGCAATTTAGGCATGATTTAGTCTGAAATGCATGAAACTCACGTGGAACTGAAGCAAGCTAAGGGGAATCACGTTTTTGTCCATGCATCAAGTCACATTTCCCATGCTCATTCATTCAGTTATGAGGCGCCAGATTCAGTTTGAATTTCAGCCAATTAATTCCATTTTCCGGCTAGAAATTAACCAACTTCAGATCTGGCTTTTCCTTGTTTTTATCACCACTCACTTTGGTTTCATCACCTTCACATTATTCACACATACATAAGCTGAATTTTCAGATTGGAGCCTCATAATTCAGATCTCACTCTCTCACTTCAGCCATATTCTCTCTCAATTTTCGTTCATATTCACTCTCCAATTTTTCAGATTTAGTTCTCTCATCTTCTTGTCGAGATCATGCCATCTTCTTATCCTCTCACTGTTCAGATCATTTCTTCTCCTTTTTCCTTCATTCAGGTTGAATTCTGCCTTCATTCTCCTCCAAATTTTCGTCCATTCTCTTCTTCTCCTCCAATTTCATCCAGCACACATTTATCTCTAGATTTCATCTTCATCTTCATTCATGGAGGCTTTTCAAGGTCTGATTCAGGTGAAGAGGAAGAGCATGATAGGATGATCATTTAGAGCTCCAAGAAAGATGACATGACATTATGAGATTTCAAGATTTGTAATTGTTGTGTTTATTTCCTTGATTTCATGTTCTTATTTTGATTCTTTGAGGATTCGATTCTGAACCTATGTTTAGTTAAGGAATTTGTGATTCTAATTCAGATTTGATGAGAACATGAATGTTGAATTTAGATTTTCATGCTATTTTCAGTTCTAGAATTTATGATTTGCCTTAATGTTCTAGGGTTATTTCATAAGTTCTTGTTGATTCTTGTTCAAGTTCTTGTGTAGACTTGAGTTAGATCCATATTGGTTATATGAATTTGACTTAAGTTGTTTTTCTTCTACTAGTTTTGGTCTGAAACTTGTGTAGAACAAGGCTGAATAGACTGTTAATTTCTAAGTTCACTTGACCTAGATTCATTAGTGTCCATTGAGTCTAATGGTGCACCACACATAGAGGTTTCTAAGTATCTCATTTTAGATTAATCAAGAAGGTTTATGATGTTATAATTCTGGAAATCAATGATTAATGTTAGGAAATCTGACTTGGGCTCACCATAATCATCATTCGTTTCATTACAACTAAAACAAAATTTTACAAATATTTATTGTTGCATTATAGAGTTAGTTTAGTCACTTGAAAATTCAGATTAATTTGTGACATTTGAACAATGATTTGTATGCTTTGCTTTCTAGGGAAATGACCTAGAATACTCACTTCTACATTCTAGTAAAATTTGATAACCCAAGGTGACTAAAAGGTTCATCATAAGGCATCATGGTCCTACTCTGTGTAAGGCTAGGAAGTCCTACAGGTCTTGAGCATGAAGCTTGACTTTACTGAAAAGGACTTAGGAGACCACCCATATATGAAGAGGATACCTGGTCTAAACAGTGATATGGTGGGCCCTGTTTTGTGTAAGACTAAAAGTCCTGGTCTAAGCGTAGAGCTTTCTCTACTATGTGGAACTGGGAATGTATGAGCATGAGTATGATGGATGGATATGGATGAAGTCTTATATATGCATATTATATTTCTTTTACTAAAACACTTGTTACTTTACTTTTTGTTTATGATTTTGCTTACTAACTAGTATCTGAGTTATATTTGAGTTTCTGGGATGTATGTTTTACTCTACTACCTTTATACATAGGTGAAGAGAGCATAAGAAGGCTGGGAAAGGAAGTTAGAAAAGAGTAGCCCCGCTTAGTAGTGGTATTACTATCAATTGTGTAAAATGAATATATAAAGTTGTAATTAGAAATTTAAGTTGCCAATTAGGATGCATAAGTGTATGTGAATATAAATATGAGAATGTGTATTTGAATTGTGTTATGAAAACTTGCTTGTTTGTGATATTGCATTTCACTGAGGGTACCATAGTAGTGGGTATATGGGTAGGCCTAGATACTATTTAAGCAAGTGTATGTTATTTTGTAACTTGCTCCACTAGTATATATGTAAATTGTTATATGAAATTATGTATATGTGTGAGAACTTGACACAAATGGTGTGGTATAGCCCCATTTGAAAGAGTTGAGTATATTTGTGATTCTTTATCATATAGTGAGGCGAAACCCCATATGTGAGAGTTGGATGGTTTGAAAGTGGAACAAGTATATCTATATGTATATGTGCTTTTATGTGTTATGCCTCATATAAGTCCACAAGTATTTAATGTGGCATTGAGAGGTCAATATGAGTATTTAATGTGATATATATGATTGGATGTGTTAATTAGGAGTATGTAGTCCTTTTAGACTTGGTTTAAAGCTCAAAATGGTCTAATGAGACAAGGAATAAGAAATAAACACTCAGGGGTGCAAGTTTTGCATTCAGGTATCCAATTTTAGATTAGACCATCGGATCGAGTCTAAACTTATCTCATTAGTTAAAATATGTTATAAGCTTCATGTGGGTGCTTTAATCACTCTAGTAGGACGTCGGATGTGGAAATGGCATGCGGCATGTGATATAGAGCAACGTGCTTTATTCTTCTCTATGCCATGCGCTGTGATATTAGCAATCTTATTTGAGCTTATATTTCATGAAGTCGGGATCTACTTTTTGAAAACAAATCAAGGGCTTTTACTCTAATATTGTGTGATTATTGTTTAATGATTATGTGTAGGAATGATAAAGTCTGGATTAAAGTAGTGACATTACACTTTGTGGGCTTATTGAAATAGTTACAAGACTCTCATTGGCCTGTCTCCTTTTCGATTGGTGTATGGGAGGGATTGCCACTTACCTGTAGAGGTAGAGCACAAGGCTTGTTAGGCCATCAAGAAGCTCAACTTGGATTTATATCTTTCAACTAAGGAGAGATTCCTTCAAATGCAAGAACTTGATGAGCTTAGGTTAGATGCTTATGAGTCATCTAGGATCTACAAGGATAAAACAAGAGTTCTTTATGACAAAATGATATTGAGGAAGAATTTCAAAGTTGGAGACTTTGTCCTTGTTTACAAGACAAGATACATCCACAAGCATTCAAAGCTCACATCTAAATGGCGTGAGCTATATGTGGTGACTAATGTTTTCTCTTATGGAGTCCTCTAACTCAAGGGTGAAGCTATGGGGTCCAGTTAGGAGATTAATAGCCATTTATCTAAGCTCTACAAAAAGGCCGGCCTATCACTTCAAAAGGAAGAGGACTTCTCTTAACATACTTTTGAGCCACCATGATAAAGTTATATCTCTCTAACCTTGAGGTTTTACCTTGCTTTGATTGAAATATTTGATGATTGGGTATAGTTCAATGATGAACCCTTTAGTCACCTTGGGTTATCAAATTTTACTAGAATATAGAAGTGAGTATTCTAGGTCATTTTCCTAGAGAGCAAAGCATACAAATCATTAATCAAATGCCACAAATTAATCTGAATTTTTCAAGTGACTAAACTAACTCTATAATGCAACAATAAATGTTTGTAAAATTTTGTTTTAGTTGTAATGAAATGAATGATGATTGTGGTGAGCCCAAGTCAGATTTCCTAACATTAAATCATTGATTTCCAGAATTACAACATCATAAACCTTCTTGATTAACCTAAAATGAGACACTTAGAAACCTCTAAGTGTGGTGTACTATTAGACTCAATGGACACTAATAAATCTAGGTCAAGTGAACTTAAAAATTAACACTATATTCAACCTTGTTCTACAAGAGTTTTAGACCAAAACTAGTGGAAGAAAAATAGCTTAAGTCAAATTCATATAATCAATATGGATCTAACTTAAGTCTACACAAGAACTTGAACAAGAATCAGCAAGAACTTATGAAATAACCCTAGAACATCAAGGTAAATCATAAATTCCAGAATTGAAAATAGCATAAAAATCTAAATTCAACATTCATGTTCTCATCAAATCTGAATTAGAATCACAAATTCCTTAACTAAACATAGGTTTAGAATCGAATCCTCAAAGAATCAAAATAAGAACATGAAATCAAGAAAATAAACACAACAATTACAAATATGAAAATCTCATAATGTCAGGTCATCTTTCTTGGAGCTCTAAATGATCAGCCTCTCATGCTCTTCCTCTTCACTTAAATCAGATCTTGAGAAGCCTCCATGAATGTATGAAGATGAAGATGAAATCTGGAGATAAATGTGTGCTGGACGAAATCTGGAGGAGAAGAAGAAAATGGACGAAAATTTGGAGGAGAATGAAGGCAGAATTCAATGTGAATGAAGGAAAAAGGAGAAGAAATGATCTGGACAGTGAGAGGATGAGAAAATGGCGTGATATGGAGAACTGAATCTGGAAAATTGGAGAGTGAATATGTACAAAAATTGAGAGAGAATATGGCTAAAGTGAGAGAGTGAGATCTGAATTATGAGGCTCCAATCTGAAAATTCAGCTTATGTATGTGTGAATAATGTGAAGGTGATGAAACCAAAGTGAGTGGTGATAAAAACAAGGAAAATTCAGATCTGAAGTTGGTTAATTTCCAGCCGGAAAATGGAATTAATTGGCTGAAATTCAAACTGAATCTGGTGCCTCATAACTAAATGAATGAGCATGGGAAATATGACTTGATGCATGGACAAAAACGTGATTCCCCTTAGCTTGCTTCAATTCCACTTGAGTTTCATGCATTTTAGACTAAATCATGCCTAAATCACTCTTTGATTGCCTCATGATGATGTCAACTATTGCTTCCCATGTGACCAGCTTGAATTCACGTCTGAATTGCTCCCATTTTTCATGATGATGTCATGCAATGAATTCTTGGATCAGGTCTACACCTCATGCACATGTGCTCATGACTTGCCCATTATTTATTTAATTTCCTCAATGAATTTCTAAAATTAGGCTTGCCAACTCAACATTAATTAAATCTGAAAATGACACCATTCAGCCCTTCATGTGCTCTTAACCCCTCCAAAATTGTTGTCTCCTTGATTCCAAGATTGCCCTCAAACAAATCTGAAAATAAAAACACAATACTACATAAATTCTAAAAAGAAAAATTAAAAAGGAAGAAAATGAGAATTTAGGCCCCAAAATCCAATCAAGCATCTTAAAGTCTCAAACCATCCACCAAATAGCATTATTAGGGTCTATGTAGTCAATGTGTGAAACATAGCTAAAAACCGGGAAACAAACCCTAATATGCACTATTTGGTGCCAAAAACCAAGTGTATAACATGTAAAATATGAAGTAGATCATTCAAGTATGGGGGAAATGAACCTAGTAGGATAGTAGATTTAATTGCTTTGGTTTGTTTGTTTCTTTTCAGTTGTTTGTGTGTTTTTTTAAAAAAATTCTATACCACACCTTTGTTATACATGCATCCATATTAATCTTACCTTATCCCATCATTAGTCTATACATACAATGCATGATTTAAGTGTAGGGAAGAGAAATAAATGTTTTGTTTTGTTTTGCTTTGTGTTTTGGACAAAAATATTTTGAGAAAATAAAAAATATTTTTTCTTTGTTTTGTTTTGTTTGGGATTACTTAATGACTTAGTTCTTTGAATGAATATTTTGATTCTTGAAATGTGGTTGTTTTAAAGATTGAATAAGTGTGGAGTGAACATTTTTTTACCCTAAATTAATAGATAAAAGTGGCACATTACCTTTAATGGAAGAAGCTAAACATTCATGTGTGATTAGTTCTTGATGATGATACCCTCTTGAATTTATTTCACTTTTTATTTGAGGCTATATTTCTTGCACTTGCTTGATGGAAAATAATAGATAGCATTCATAAAAAATAGCCAACCCATTATTATTAATTATCCTTTGTTAGCTACTTTGAGCTTTTGGTTTGATTCTTTCAAAAATAAATATTCACCCTATTTTCCCAAGGGATGCATGTTACACTTTTATATCATTTTAAAATGCATTGCATGTCCTCGATCAAGTGAGTGGATATCTATTGTCATTTTTCTATCCATTACTTTTTATTCTCCATTGTCACACCATTATATTCATTATTTCTATTATTTTCACAAAGAGTTAGGGGAAACCAAAAGAAAAAAGAAAAAACAAAGAATGATTTGAAAAAAAATAGTGAAAATAAAAGCAACGAAGTTGCTAGAGAAAAATAAACAAGAGAGAAAAGAAGGTAAAAAATAAAAGAATAAAATAAGAATAAAATTTTCCTTGCTCAACTATTCCATTTGTTTTATTTATTTTTTATCATTTATCTCCATTCTCATTATGTTAAGGTATCCATTCAATTGAATTAGGTTATGCTTTGCATATTAGGGGATATATCTTGACCATAACATTATTTTTATGCTAACCCTATTTTTCTTACATGCATTTCTTAGTTATCCTTCCATAACCCACATTACAACATAATAAAGTCTACTTGATTCTTGATTGCAAGTGCTATTTAATGGTGGAGATGTAGAATGATTACAAACTTATGGTAGGGTTTATCCTAAAGAATCTTGATCGAAATTGAGTACCTTATACACTTTGAGTGATGAGAGCACACAGTTAATCTAGAGAGGGTTACTCTTTGACATTGATTCTTGGTAAAAGTTTGTTTATGATGTGCATAATTCTTTATTAATTATTTTTTCCACTTTTATTGGTAATTTGTAGAAGTTCCTGAGCTAGTGATTTAGTGACTTTGAACATTGTTTTTCTCTTAGTTCTTTGTTTAAGTGTTTCTTTTGAGACCTTTTTCACTTGATTTTGCCTAAAGTGCAAAAGGCAAGTGTAGAGAAATTAATAGAACACATTTGTTACACACTTATCTATGTCAATTATGACCATTTATTAAGATTTTATTAGCCAAAGTGCACATATATTGCATTAGATTTGAAAATTTGCCTAAGTGTCTAGGTTTAGTGCACTAGGGGTATTTTGGTCTAAAAAATAAACTTTTGAGAAAACGTACAAGGAAAAAAATGATGATGTGCATTTTATGTTCAAAATATGAGTGGTTAAATTATATGTTTTAAATTTATTTTAATTTGGGAGTAATTAAATGAAAAGTCAATACTTTCTCAAGTGTTCTTGTTTGATCTAGTTTTTAGTTTGCCTTTGTGTGAAAATTTTTATATAATTTTGTGCAGCCTAAAACTTAATTATTTTAATAAATCCTCACTTCTAATTATGAATTTAATTCTAGATTTTAATAGATTTTATTATGTCACATATTATTTAATTAAATTATGTAATTTATGTGACATAGGTGGCATATGACTCATACATCAATTGGGCAATTTAAGTGAAAACTCCATAAGATTAAAGCTAAAGCATGGGGCATGTTTTATGCTGTATTAGGGGGATTAAATTAGCTTAGAATGTGGATGATGCATGGGATTGATTGGATATACATTGGAATCATCTACAAGCTAATAGGAGGGTGTCACCTTGTAAGTGTGACAAGGCTCTCATTTTTTTTTTATTTTCTTTCTTTTTTTTAATTGAGCATTAGCTGATGAGGAAACACATTATTCATGCCATTTACCCCCTCAAATTAGATCATCCACTTATCTCATTCATCTTTTACATTTTCTCTCTCTATTTCATAATGTTCTTCATTTTCTCATCCTTCTCTCTACATACCATAATATCATGTCCAGCACCATTTCTCCCTCTTTTCACCATCAAATTTACTCAATTCCTCTACCATTCTCTTCTCCATCCATGGTCGACCTCACCCCTACCAACTAGAAGGAGATTTAAGCTTAATTCATCAAGAAGCATAGAGCACACTTGTAATAACTGCCTTGACATTACCAAAATTCAAATGTAATGTCTACCTTGACATTACCAAAATTCACTACACAATCAAAACAAATAATCATAATTAGAAGTTATAGATTACTCATAAGTTTATAGTAAAATACACAAGGGATAAAGCTAACAATCCTTAGAATTAATTTGAAATATTTAGGATCCTATAAAAACCTTTCAAATAGGTAGTTTGAGTTTAAACTTAATGATTTATACAAATATTGGAAGCACGAAAAAGTTTTGGGAAGTATAACACTTGAAAACAGGGCCAAAAATGTTATTTTTGAGTATTTTAGTATATGCGCCGTGGCTTGTGGTCCATGCACCATGGCATGTAGCACAGAGAGGCCAATTTGGCCACTATATCTTACATGTAGCTTATGCACAATACATCACAGTACACGTGTCCCTGTTATGATAGCAAAAGTGCTGTCATGATAGCTTTTTGGGATGAACTTTGAATGCATGCCATTTTTACATCTGATATCCGATTAGAGTGATTCAAGTGTCCATGCAAAGCTTATTTAATAAACTAACTAATGGAATAAGTTTTGTTATGATTTGACACCATATGGAAATTTTAGACACTCAAATGCAAAATTTAATTTTTAAAGCGATTTCCAAGCATCCAAGTTCGAGGTAAACCTTAATTCAGTACCCATTGCTCTCTGCAACACTTACCAAAAGTTCAAGGTGAACCATGGATCATGATCAGAGATAATGTCCTTTGGCACCCCATGCAATCTCATAACTTTCTAAATGTAGATCTCTTCTAACTTCTCTAATGAATCACTTATTCATACTGCTAGAAAATGAGCTGACTTTATCAACCTATCCACAATCACCTAGATGGAATCATGACTAGATTGGGTTCTTGGTAATCCTAAAATAAAATCCATAAATATACCATCCCACTTCCACTTAAGTATCTCCAGTGGTTGTAAAGTTCCTGCTAGTCTCTAATGCTCGATTTTAACCTTTTGACAAATTAAACACCAAGATACAAAATTTGTCACATCTCTTTTCATTCCAGGTCACCACCAATACTGCTTCATATCCTAGTACATCTTAGTTGCTCTAGGGTGAACTGTATATCTACTCTTATGTGCCTCATTTAGAATTTTCTTTCTCAAATCACCCTTATCTGGTACACAAACCCGATCTTAATACACAACAAATCCATCATCACTGAAACTAAAGTTTGTGGTTCGCCTTTCCTCCATATCTTCTCGAATTCCCAACAAATATTCATCCTCAAGCTGTGCTATCCTTAACTCTCTCCAGAACTCATTAGCACTCTCTATGGAATGTAAACTATACAAAGTTAATTCCAATAAATTATGCTAAATATCCAAGTAACATTCTAGCAATTTGTGCTCCTGCACCATTAGACAAGTGACATGCAATGATTTCTGACTTAAGGCATTTGCAACCACATTTTCTTTCCTCAAATGGTATTTAAACTCAAAATTATAATCCTTTAAGAACTCCATCCACTTTCTCCACCTCATATTAAGTTCAATCTGATCTACTAAATATTTTAGGCTCTTATGGTCGTTAAAAACATTGAAGACTGCTATATACAAATAGTACCACCAAATCTTTAGTGCACACATGAATGTGGCAAGCTCTAAGTCATGGGTTAGGTAATTCTCTTCATGTAGCCTAAGTTGTCTAGAAGCATAAGCCACCATTCACTCGTCTAGCATCAATACACATCCCAGACCCTTTAGAGATGCATCTATATACACTTCATATGCAAACTCAGATTAGGAATAATCAATATTGGTACTGTAGTCAACTTCTCCTTTAGCTTCTAAAATGCAATCTCACACTTGTCATCCCAAATGAATGGCTTATCTTTTTAAGTTAACCTAGTCAATAATGAAGCTATCTGAGAGAAACCCTAGATAAATTTGGGATAATATCCAACCAACCCTAGAAAACTCTGTATTTCAATCACAGGACTAGGTCTCTCCCATTTTAACACCGCATCCACAGCAATCCCTTCTGCTGACACAACATGTCCTAAAAATGAGACCTTTCTCAACTAAAACTCACTTTTGCTCCCCTTGATGCACTCGATTCGATCCAACTTCCATCCAAACTCAATTTAGAGCCAAATATGACCTAAAAAGCTAATTAACAATCTATAAATATAATTAAATTAATTAATCATCTTTTTAACTAGTTTATCCCTTAATTAGTCAATTTACAAAATGTAATGTCTGCCTTAACATTATCAAAACTCACCACACAATCACAACAAACAATTATAACTAGGAGCAAGAATTGCTCCTAGGCTCATATTATTTATATAAGGGTTAAAACTAATAATCTTTTAGAAATTATTATGGAATATTTGGGATTCGATTAAAACCCTTTAAATTTGTAGCATGAGCTCAAACTTAATGATTTATAAAGGTATTGGAAGCATGGAAAAGTTTTGGGAAGCAAAACACTTGAAAACAGGGCTAATAATGTCATTTTTGAGTATTTTGACCTCAATTCAATTCCCAAGAATATTTTTATTACCAAAGGGTAAGAAATAAACCCCTTAAAACTTTTCAATTCAATTTCTCTATAACTTGAACTAAGAGAAATTAGGGTAGAATAAGAGATCAGGGCAGTACGAAACTTATCCAGCAAGTAATTGGTCAAAATTATCTCCAAAGCCTCTAAAACTTGTTGCCTTAGTAGAGTGCTCCTTCTTCTCCTCTCCCTCTCATGTTTTCCTTCCTTTCTTCTTTTAGCCATGAGCTAATGATGTAACTATTAAACAATTTTTTATGCAGGGTATGGCACAGGAAGTGAACTCTCATTGGTGCTTGCACGGTTTGCTCTACAACACCTTTCCTTCACTTAATCTTATTCATTTAACATCTCAAGAAGTCAAAACACCAATCTACTATCCAAAATCCTAATTACTTACTAATTTACTAATTTACCCCTAATTACCAATTAGTTTTAGAATTAAAATTTTGTCCCCAAAATTCAAAAACCATAAATACATACCTTAGGAAAGATATATAGATATTACTCTTAACTTATCCTCTGTCTCCCTGGTAGCCATCACCAAGAGTCATAACCTTCCAGAAAACTTTTACCAAGTGAAGAGTCGTATTCCTAAGCTACTTATCTCCCATATCTAGTATTTGCTTCAGCTCAGCCTTGTATGTTAAGTTCTCCTGAAGCTTAAACTCCTCCAGCTCTATTACATGTAAAGGGTCTAGTTGGTATTTGTTGAGCTATGACAAGTGGAACGTATGTATCATGAATACGTAACTATTGTGGTAGTAATGCAATTCGATAGGCAACCGGCCCAATCTTTCTAGAATCTTGAATGGACCAATGAAGAGTCAATTTCTTAGCTCTAATTGACCTTCCAATTCTAGTTACTATTGTAACCCTAAAAAACACATGGTCACCCACCAAAAAGTCTAATGGCCATTTACGCATTTCTGTGTAACCCTTTTGGTTGGTAGGATATAATGCTACCTTAGATTACACTAGAAAGATGGTGTTACTACCAATTCATGTGATGCCAACTGTGACTTCCACAGCAATTGCCAATCAACTAAGATTATTATTGGCAATGCAAGCTGAGATGTTAGTGTTTGAAGGCTGTTAGGCCTATGCAATTTTTTTGTAGTGGAAGGCAATGGTAGTGGCAGTGTTGATGAAATCCAAGTTGTAAATGAGTTTCCTGAAGTGTTTACGGATGAGGTATCAGGCTTTCCACCGAAACATAAAGTTGAATTCTCTCTTAATTTGGCACCTAATACCAACCCTATATATATATATATATATATATTAAAAGCTCTATATAGGATGGCTTCTTTAAAATTAGTAGAGCTTAAGAAATAGCTTGAAGAGTTGCTAGAGAAGGACTTTTATATGCCTTAGTATGTTACTGTAGGGTTTACAGTCCTGTTTGTGAAGAAGAAAGATGGTAGCCTATGACAATACATTGACTATATAGGCAACTGAACAAGGTGACAGTAAAGAACAAGTACCCACTCCCAAGACTAGATGAGTTGCTCGATCAATTAGTGGGAGCTTCAATGCTTTTCAAGATCGACTTGCAATATGGGTATCATCAATTGAAGATTAATGTGAAGGATGTGCCTAAGATGGCGTTTCATATTCGATATGGTCACTTTGAGTTTTTATGATCACTAGTACAAAATATGAAATTCATGAGGTACTTTTTACATCGGTTGGAAGGCAAACGATATAAAAATATAGGCGGTGGCATCTTTATAATTATGTTGAAGTTTTTAACACTTTTTACAATGGGTGGACCTCTACCCGGTGTAAAAAACCAAGTTTTTACACCAGGTGCATGGTCACCTAGTGTAAAAACCATACTTTTTACATCAAGTGCAGGGCTACCCAGTGTAAAAAGTTCTACTCAGTGTAAAAAGATAACTTTTTACACTAGGTGAGTCCACCTGGTGTAAAAGATCTTGTTTTTACACCAGATGCATGGCCACCCAGTGTAAAAGGTCTTCTTTTTACACCGAGTGAGTCCACCTGGTGTAAAAAGAACTGTTTACATCGAGTGGATTCACCCGCTATAAAAAGTTTATTTTCCACACTGGGTGAGTCCACCCAATGTAAAAAGTATGGTTTTTACACCGGGTGTATTGCCACCCGATGTAGAAAATATTTTTAAATTCCCCTCCCTTCTTATAGTCTTCTTCCTCCATTCATTTGCTCTCCACCCTCTCGCCGCCCTCCCCCTCCTCCCTCTCCCTATCATTGCCCCACTACCCCTCCCTATCCGGCCCTATCGCCGCCCTTCCCAGTCATCTCCCCCTCCCTGGCCTGTCCCCTCCCACTCGCCTCCCTCTTCTTGTGGCCCCCGCTCCCTCGCCGCCCCCTCCCCCTCGTCTCCCGCTCCCTGTCCCCCGCCCCCTTCCTTGCCCCCCTTTCCCCTCGTCCCCTCCCTCGCCAACCCCCCTTCCCCCTCTCCTCTCAGCTGCCCCCTCCCTTCGTCCCCTCCCTTGCCCGCCCCTCTCCCTCCCTCTTGCCTACCCCCTCCACCTCATCTCCCCCTCCCTCACCCGCCCCCTTCCCCTCTGCCTCCATCTTGCCCACCCCCTCCCCCTCTTCCTACCCTTCCTCCTTAGTGCGTCTGCCCTACCACCACTCCTTCTCCCCTTCTCACTCTCTTAGTGCTGAGCTGTTGCTACAGCTGCCGCCACCTAGGTATGTGTTGAATATGAATTTTTAAATTTTATAATGCTTAATTTAGTTTTTAATGATATTAATTGTTGTTGGGAGTGCTGTTAGTGGCTTTATAAGGCCTCAAATTGTTGCATGTGATCATTTATATGGTTTAAAATTGTTAATTTTCTCATGTAAAATTTTCTAAAACTTTTGGGAAGTCTAATTTTTAGGGGAAACTCTGTTGAAATTTTTTTAAATTCATTCTTTCCTCTAAATTACTTAAATTTAGTTTTTAATGATATTGATTATTATTGGGAGTGCTATTAGTGGCTTCATAAGGCCTCAGGTTGTTGCATGTGATCTTATTTGGTTTAAAATTATCAATTTTCTCTTGTAAATTTTTTTTTAAAAAGTCTTGAGAGATCCAATTTTCAGGGGAGATTCTGCTAAATTTTTTTCAAATCTTAAATTAATTAGGAATTTAGTTTTTTGAAATAGTTTGAAGGTAATAACATTAGTTATATTCCTTAGGAGGTGACACATGGATTGTAGTTGGATGAATGCTAGACAAATGAGTGACGAGTATGATAATGGGGTGAAAGAATTTTTAGAATTTGCTAAGAAAAATGCTGTTGACAGTAGTGAAAGGTTCTATTGTCCTTGTGTTAATTGTTTGAATGAAAGGAGACTAGGTGTTGCCAAAATAAGAGAACACTTAGTTTGTGATGGATTTGCAAAAATTATGTAATATAGATTTGGCATGGTGAATAATTGAAAAATTATAGTAATACATCTCAATGTGTGGAAGTTGATAATCTTGATGATGAAGTAGAAATGAATGAAGATTGGTTAGAGGACATGATTCGTGATGTTGGGGAAGAGGCTTTTGAACTAGAACATGTGTATGATAACTTGTTCATTGATGCAGAGAAGCCTCTATACCCAGGGTGCACTGATTTTAGTTTGTTATCTGGGGTATCAAAACTGGTTACCTTAAAGGCAAGAGCTGGGTGGAGTAATCAAAGTTTCACATGGTTGCCAGAGTTACTTCAAATAATGTTTTCGAAAGGCAATGCACTACCAAATTGTTATTATGATGCCAAGAAGATCTTGTGTTCAATGGGTATGAAGTATAAAAAATACATGTATGTCCTAATGAGTGTGTTGTATAGAAAAGAGCTTGAAGGGGAGGAGAAGTGTCCGAAATGTGAGGCATCATGATACAAAGAGAAGGGGGCTTCTACAAAGGTCTTATGGTATCTTCCAATTATACCAAGGTTCAAGCATTTGTTTGCAAATACTAATGATGCAAAGAACTTGATGTGGCATGCAAATGAGAGAATATTTGATAGAAAACTTTGACATCCAACCGATTCTCCTCAATGAAAGAAAATTGATCAATTGTTTCTCGAATTTGGCAATGAGCCAAGGAACTTGAGGCTCAGGCTTTCTACCGATGGAATGAATCCTTATAGTAGTCTTAGTAGTATACATAGTTCATGGCCTGTTCTTTTAGTGATTTACAATCTATCACCTAGGTTGTGCATGAAATGGAAGTACATGATGCTATCCATGTTGATTTTGAAACCAAAACAACTTGGAAATGATATTGATATTTACCTAAAACCTCTGATTGAAGATTTAAAAGTGTTGTGGGAGGTAAGTGTGGAAGTGTTTGATGCAAATCAAAAGGAGAATTTTAAGTTACGTACTATGATCTTTTATATTATGAATGATTTTCCTGCATATGAAAATTTGTCTGGTTATAGCGTGAAAGGTGATAAAGCTTGTCCAATTTTTGAAGAAAGCACAAACTACCATCAACTTCAACATGGAAGGAAGATAGTCTACCTTGGCCATCAAAGGTTTCTTAGACGAGATCACCCATATCGTAGATTGAAGAAAGCTTTTCATGGTCACTAAGAACACAATGATGCTCTGGATGCTTTGACTGGGGATCAAGTATATGAACGTGTGAAAAATTAATATTATCTTGGTAAGACTAAAAAGAATACTGTTGTAAAAAGCATATGGAAAAAAAGGTCTATCTTTTTTGACCTCCCATATTGGCGCAATCTTAAAAGAAGGCATTGTATTGATGTTATGCACATGAAGAAAAACGTGTGTGATAGTATTATTGGAACGCTTCTAAACATACTAGTTAAGACTAAGGATGGTGTGAATGTAAGATTAGATTTGAAAGAAATGAGAATACGGGAAGACTTACACCCAAGACCAGAAGGTAAATGAACTTATTATCCCCCAGCCTCTCATACATTGTGCAAATCTGAGAAAACAAGTTTTTATGAGTGTTTACATGGAATCAAAGTTCCTTCGAGTATTCTTCAAATATTATGAAGTATGTATTTGTGAAAGAGTTGAAACTGGTAGGCTTAAAATCTCATAATTGCCATGTCTTGATGCAACAGCTATTACCTTTGGCTATTCGAGGCATATTGAAAGAAGATTTAAGACTTACAATAACTAGACTTTGTTTCTTTTTCAATGTTATATGCAGTAAAGTTATTGATCCCTGTAAACTGGAAGAGTTAGAACAAGGAACTTGTACTATCTTGTGCCAAGGTTGAGATGCACTTTCTTCCTACATTTTTGACATTATAGTTCACTTAATAGTGCATCTAATAAGGGAGGTAAAATTGTGTGGTCTTATTTATTTGCGATGAATGTACCCAGTTGAGAGATATATGAAAATATTAAAAGGGTATGTCAGAAAACCATATCAACCTGAAGCATAATAGTTGAGAAATATGTTACTGAAGAAGCTATGGAGTTTTGTTCTGATTACTTGTAAAGTACAGAATCAATTGGACTTCCTAAATCTCGTCATGAGAAAAGGCAATATGGTAAAGGCACACGTAGAGTGTCAGTGAAGAGCATGAATCATAATGAATTACAAGAAGTACATTTATATATTTTGAATAATATTGATGAAGTTAAAGATTACATATCTTCTCATAAAGAACTTCTAAAGGAAAAACATTATTGAATGAGAATGACAGAACAAAAGTTGTTGAAAGAGCACAATAAGACTTTTGTAGATTGGTTCAAGCAGAAAATTTTGAATGAAAGTGGTGTTTCTAAAACAGTTAAATGGTTGGCTGGAGGTCCTAACTTTGATGTTATATATTGGAGTGCCTATGATATTAATGGGTATTTCTTTTATACAAAGCCCTTGGATGAGAAGAGTACAGTGCAAAATAGTGGAGTTATAATAATGGCTAAAGCCATACATTTCTTTAGTTCAAAAGATAAGAAACCTAAACTAGCATCCAGGACTTTGGAGTTATTGAAGAGATTTGGGGGGTTGATTATACAAAATTTAGAATTTTTGTTTTCAAATACAAGTGGGTTGACGTCAATAGTATTCGTGATGATAAGTTTGGATTTATAATGGTTGATCTTAAAAAACTAACTTTTAGAGATGAGTCATTTGTTATGGCAGACCAAGCTAAACAAGTTTTCTATGTCACGGATCCAGCAAATAAAAATTGGTCAATAGCACTTAAAGGAAAAAGGATGATTGATAGTGATGATGATCATGAATCAAATTTTGATATTTTTGAAACTCCCAACTTCTTAAGTGGGCTACCAATTTTGGATGTGGTAGATGAAGTAAATGATGAACATGCCATAAGAAGTGATCACCATAAAGGGATATGGGAGAATATCCCTATATAAGTTTAGTTTTGAAATTAAAGTATGTTAATTTAGTTCAATTAAATTTATCTTGTGGGATTGTTTTTCTTAATTATCTTATCTTTGATTTTTTTAATTAATTTTATGTATTTGAATTTATAGGAATATGGAGAATCAAGGTGATGACACTCAGAGCTAGCCCACTACAAGCCAATCAATTGGTGATGTTGCTCCTAGTGAGGAGCCGAGTCAGAGCCAGTCTATGAGGAGGGGGAGATGTGGCACACGATTAAGAGATCTAACTTTAAGTAGGAGTGCTAGGCGTAGGTTACCAATTCAATTTGACCGGAGATGGAATCCGATAGGGCCACATAAAGCCAAGTTTGTCAGTTTTCTTAGCCTCCTATCGCGTACCAAGCCGCCTATTGTATTTGAGGATTGGCCTGATGTGACAAAACATGTGAAGGAACAAATTTGAGAAAGTATTCAGGTAAATAATTAAAAATTAAAATTTTTTATGGTTATATATTATCGGACAATTACTGATTATTTTCTTATGTCTTCATTGTAGCTCACATACAATGTTCCATCTAATCAAGATTGTCGACACAAGTTGATTTCTTACTGTGGAACATGTTGGAGAAATTTTAAGACTGATCTTGCTAGAAGATATATCTTTGTCGAGGTGCCAGAGGGTCAAGCTCGTCTCAATCCTCTTGATACACACCAGTTCTTTGATGAAGATACTTGAGAAGAATTTGTTAGGATTTGGACTTCTGAAAAGGCTTTTGTTTGTTGTTTTTTAATTGATCTAAATTTCATTTATATTTACTTCAATTATAAAATCTAAAATTCAATTTATTAACAAGAAAAATGAGTTAAAGGGCGAGAAATTGCTCGACAGAATCAATGCCCCCACACCCTGTCTCCTGGAGGTTATGCTAGAGCTGATGATATATTGATCGCAGAGAAACAGAAGAAGAGAGAAGAAGAAGCTAAGTCTGATCCTTCCATACTCCTTTCTCCACCATCACCTGTCTCTCGAGAGGAGAAATGGAGATATGGACATCAGTACAAGAAATGAAGCTATACAAGTGAGACAACACGAGAGATTGCCGAGAGGATTGTAAGTAAAATTATTATTCCTTGTCCCTTTAAATTTTTATACAATTGTATATATTATTAATTAATATTGTTATTTTTATATTATAGGATGCTCTTAAAGAGCAATAAGCCCAAGGAAGCTTCATTTCAGAGGACAAAAATGATATCTTAATAGTTGCTATAGGCAAGCCAGAGTATTCGAGTCGTGTGAGGGACGTTAGATATGGTGTCAGCATTAAGGACTACTTTGGAGCAGTTGTACGTCCCAATTAAGGAGGTGTAGTGACTAAAGAAGAGCTTGATACATTGATATCCACTGTGAGGCAACAGACTAAGGATGAGTTTGAAGCTTTATTTGCAGCTTGACTTCTACAAATGAAAGAGCAAATGAACGAGGAAATGATGAGCATGATGAGCTCACGATAGGAGACAACTGCTCAACCAGTTCATACGTCTCCTGCATTTCATAGTACAAAAGGGAGTAATGTTCTTAACTGTGTGTCAGAGGGTCCTTCTAGTGACAACATTGGTGAATCGTGTGAGATATTTCTAGAAGATCTTGATAAACGCTTCGTTGCTCTCGGTACCATCTACAACTTGGGGTCAACCATCCACCACAAGTAAATTCAAGATGATCAGGTAAGAGTGGTGGTTGCAGATCAAAAAGTGCCAGATGTTTTGGTTCCATTCCCTACTAATGATGTGAAGACTGTGGTTGAAGCTGTTGGCAATTTTATCCTATAGCCCAAGAGACTTGTGAATTTGGTTCAAGCTGTGGTAAGAAATTTCATGAATTTTTATTATGTAGCAACTTCCTAATATATGTATTTTATTAATGATTTCTTGCTTTTTTATTATGTAAAAGCTTTCCTCATCGAATCTCCCGAAACTTCCACAACCCTCGTTGACTCCACATTAGCAAATGATCTTAATGGCATATGATTTATCATTCAAATTTAAGAGTTTAGAAATGAATCCAGAGGTTGTGGGTAAGAAAGACATGATAGTGATAATTGAACGGGAAGATTTGGTTTGACTTTTGTTGAATAATCAGCTTACTACACCACACATTGAACTATTTATGATGTAAGTATGTTTTTCTTTAATATAATTGCATTGTTGTAAGTAAACTTAATCATCAAGTTTAGTAAACTGATTGAATTGCATTGTTGTTGGTACCTTTATCATTTGTGCATTACATTAGACAAAGGTGATAATTTTGGATTCCTTCGCCCTCATCACATGACAGAGAAAGGTAACACTCCAGAGTTAAGGGCCATGTACCTCCAACAGAGAATATGTGAAGTCAAAAAGGACATTTTTATGGCTCCATATATGCACTCATAAGGATCAATTTATAATTAATAGTTTTTTTAATATGAATTTACTTTAACTTGTATCATATTTAGCAGGGACAATTGGCAGTTATTTGTTCTTTCAATAAAGAGCAACACTATCATATTTTTATGCTCCCTCCATTACAAACTTAGGAAAGAAATGAAGAAGATGATAAACTTATAAGAATACTTTTACTTAAACTATTTAATTTAATTTTTTTTGAATAGTTTTACTAACTTGGTGATCTTGATCATAGGGTAATGAGAACATATTAAAATGTAGTCTTACAAAAGCATAGATATGAGCTCAAGGATCCTATATGGATTGAGCCAAAGGTGATGCTATACTTTATTAATATGTTCAATTATTAAGATTTCGTACTAATTTTTTATGATTTGTTCTTATACAGAGTCATAAACAACTAATGAGGACGAACTTGTTCGGTCTATATGTCATAAGATACATGCTCAATATTATCACATTAGGCATGACCGAATTTACAAAAGAAATAAATATATTTTTAAAAGTTTTATTTTATTATGTTATTTGAGATTGATTAATACGCCTATTTTATGAATCAAATTTTAGATGTTTGATAATTTGGATACATTTCCTGAAGCTAAAATTGAAGACATCCGCATACGTTAGGCAACCTATTTTGCGGAGAACTTGTGAGGTTTTTTGTTACTTTTAGACATGTTTTAATTTTGATAGTTGACACAATTTAGACAATTGTTAGCTTTTCTAATAGTAAAATAGTTTTGTATAGTTGATAAATACTTGATAAACAATTGTAAATGAATTGAGCTGTTTCATTTGGCAATTTTATGCACAAGAATGGCAATTTTGACAATTTAGACAATTGTTAGTTTTTTTAATAGTTAAATAGCTTTGTATAATTGATAAATACTTGATAAACAATTATAAATGAATTGAGCTATCTGATTTAGTAATTTTTATGCATAGGAATGGGTAAAATTGATAAAATAAATATAGTATAAAAAAATTAAATACTTTTTACACTGGTTATTACCATAACCGCTGTAGAATATAATATTTTTTACATTGGATATGGTAATAACTGGTGTTAAAAGTGGAGTTTTAACACCGGTTGGAAACCCAACTAATGTTTTAGTTAAAGTAAATTTTTTTTATTTTTTTGTATATAATTTTCAACATCGGCTTTATAACCGACGTAAAAATATTAGTTTTTATATCGGGTCTATAACTAATGTAAAAAGAGGGACTTTCTACACCCCCTAAAACAACATCACCTCTTTAACTGCTGTAAAAAGTTATTTTTAACCGCTGTAAAAAGTCATTTTTATACTAGTGGATGCTCTTTGGGTTGAAAAATGCACTCGTGATTTTTATGGAATACATGAACCATATATTCCATCCCTTCTTGTATTAGTTTGTTTTTATGTTCCTAGATGACATACTAATGTATTCTAAGGATGAGGAAGAGCACGCAAGGCGTTTGAGGACTGTGCTAAGGATTCTGAGGTATAACCAATTATATGCCAAGTTGAGCAAGTGTGAGATTTGGTTATGAGAGGTAAGATTTCACAAACACATGGTGTCAATTGAGGGCATCTCAGTAGATCTTCAAAAAGTGGACACAGTGTTGCAATAGGAATAGCCAAGTTCAATAATAGAGGTATAGAGTTTTCTAAGCTTGGCAGGCTATTATCAAAGATTCATTTCAGGATTTTTACATATTGCTATTCCTTTAACTTAGTTGATGAGAAAGATCAGCCTTTCATTTAGGAGGATCGGTGTGAAGCCACTTTTGTAAACCTTAAGGAAAAGTTAACCTCGGTGTTAGTGTTGATTATTCCTGATCTACGGTTGCCCTATAAGGTTTATATAGATGCTTCTTTGAAAGGTTTAGAATGTGTGTTAATGCAAGAAGATTGAGTTATAGCTTACACATCTAGATAGTTATGACCTAACGAGGAGAGTTATCCGACACATGACTTAGATTTAGTGATATTATCTCTATGGTGTAAACTTTAATGTGCATAATGATCAGAAGAGTTTGAAATATTTTGTGGATTAGAAAGAACTTAAAATGAGGCGAAGGTGATGGATGGAATTTTTGAAGGACTATAACTTTGAGTTTAAATACCATCCAAGGAAAGCCAATGACAAGGCTGATGCTTTGAGTTGAAAGTCATTACATGTGGTTAGGTTGATGGTTTAGGAATGACAGTTGTTGTTGTCTTTCCTAGAAGTGCATCTTAAGGCATCAGATTGTACTCTGAATGCAGTTTATTCTACTATGATTTCTAATGAGTTTTGAAATGAAATATGGGAAGCTCAACTGAGAGACAAGTTCTTGTCAGGTGTATGAGAGGATATAAAAGAGGGTCGTACTACTTTTTTTTGGTTCAATGATGATGGGTTCATCCTATGTAAAGACTAAATCTGTATACTTGCAAATAAGGGGATTATAAGGAGACTATTGAAAAAAGCTCACCAAAGCAGATAGACAATTCATTTTGGAGTGACTAAGATGTACCATGACATAAAGAGGCATTGGTGGTGGCAAGGTACGGAGAGGGATGTCAATAAGTTTGTGAGCTAGTGTCTCATATGTCAAAAAATAAAGATTGAACATCAGAGATTGGTTGGGACACTACAACCTTTAGAAATTTTCTAATGAAAATGGGATAGCATTTCAATGGACTTCGTGTCTAATCTATCCAGAACTCAAGCAGGATATGACTCTGTATGTGTTATTGTAGATTGATTAACAAAGTCAGCATACTTCTTGCCAGTTAAGACCACTTACAATGTGAAAAAGTATGCAAAAGTATATGTGAGAAAGGTAGTAAGACTGCATGATATACCTAAAGACATAATATCTGATAGAGATCCTCGATTTACTTCAAGGTTCTATGGAGCATTGCAAAGAGCAATGGGTATCAAGTTGAGGCATAGTACCTCTTATTATCCACAGACTGATAGGTAGACCAAGCGTATGATACAGACTTTAGAGAACATGTTATGATCATGTACCCTTGAGTGAAAAAGTAGCTGGGACAACCACTTACCTTTTGCTAAGTTTGCCTACAACTATAGTTTTCATTCAAGTATTCAGATGGCACCATACGAGGCACTGTATGAGAGAAAGTGCAAATCACTCCTGTGTTGGGTTGAATTAAGTGAAAGAAGTGTGATTGATCCTAATATTATGGATTAAACCACAGAGAATATTAAAGTTACTTGGCAGAAACTTCTTCCTGCTCAGAGCCGTCAAAAAAGTTATCCTAATAAGCGGCATCAAATATTAGAGTTTGAAGTGGGAGATCATATGTTTCTCTGAGCTTTCTCCTTTGATTGGTATTAGTAGTTCTATAAGGGCCAAGAAACTAACACCTCATTATATGGCACCATACTAAATTTTGATTAGAGTAGGTCATAGCATATAGGATTGCTTTACCTCTTCCTTCATCCAAAATACGTGATGTGTTTCATGTGTCACAGTTGAAAAAATATCAATTGGATCTGTACATGTGATCGAGCCAAAAGAAGTAGAACTTCAAGAGAATCTTACATACCGAATAGAACTAGAACAGATAGTGGATATTAAAGAGAAACAATTGCGCAACAAGACTATCCAATTGCTTATGGTATTTTGGTGAAGAATGGCTCCTGGTGATGCAACGTAGGAGACAAAAGAGAGTATGATAAAGCAGTACCCTCGTTTGTTCCAAGAGGTGAGTTTATAGTTGTCTAAATTTTGGGGACATAATTCTTTTGAAGGAGGGGAGAATTATAACATCCTAAGTTTCAATCCTAGGAACTAGTTGCTAATTAGGGTGAATTAGTAATTAATGGATTAATTGTGGTTTGAATGTTGAGTTAATAACATGTATTTATTGGGTGTTGTATTGATAGGATTAAAGGGTAAAAAGGAAATCAGAGGCATAACGCGTGAGCACAAGTGAGATTAGACTTACTATGCCATGCATCACGGCAAAAGCTGCATGTGCCATGTGTATTGTCCAAGAATCACTTAAAACTAACGTGATCAGCTTATAAAATAAGAAGTGGAAGTATGAAAAACTCATCTGGAGGGATAGAGAAGTTCAGCTCTGTTAAGGCAAGCGATATCTGAAGCTCGAGAGTCTACTTTGATTAGTAACTTGTTGGGTAAGTATCACGCAACCCCAAGCTTTATTTTTACCCCATTTTCATTGAATTTCATTAGTTGAGAAATCAAATTATGAATCTCTAAGGTGTTGCAATATAAAAGAAAGGGTTAAAATGGGATAAAAAATACAGAACTAAGGCTTTGTGACTAGTATGGAGTTAAACAATTAAGTTTTGAGGATTTGAGCTCAAAATAGCATAAAAACTAGGTTGAAATTGAGAAATTGGGTGAATAAGTGAGTTATGAGGTTATTATGGTCATTTGAGTAACCTATCTAACTAATGACTATAGATAATAGATTAATGGATTCAAAAGCCATTAATTGGACTATTTTGTATGTTTAGAGATTCAGTTTAGCCGAATCAATGCTTGTGAAAAGTGTTCAGAATTGACTAAAGGGCACTATGTTGTGTAGATTGAGCATTTGTGAAGTCGGTTATGAGAATCTGTGCCCCTGAGAGCCTAGTGTGATTGGTAACCCTTAGTACTAAGGGTTAAAGATAATTGGAGTGACCTTTTTACTTTATTTGTGAAATTGTTTATAAGTAATTTGATAATATGCATTGTGTTGTGGATAAGAGTAGCATAATTGTAAAAAGATATGTATACGGGTGTGTGAGTATTGATTGAAATGAATTTGAGGTAGCACATGCATTGACATGTATTACACCTGCGAGAATACCCTCGATTATGGTAAGGGAAAGCAGCTCTACCGTGAGGAAGTCTAGGAAGTCCTAATAATCTAGAGCATAGAGCTTGACTCTACTAGGACGGATCTAGGAGAAGAATCCTAATAATTTAGAGTGTAGAGCTTGACTTCGCCATAATAGACTTAGGATATGAAATGATCCATAAGGTTACCCTAGACTTGAGTAGGGGGTTGTGGTCCTACTCTGTATAAGGCTAGGAAGTCTTGATGATCAAAAGCATAGAGTTTAATTCCACCATGACAGACCTAAGAGACCACTTATATGTGAAGAGGATTACTTAGTCTAAGTAGTGGTATGAGTGGGCCCTGTTCCTTGTGACTGAAAGTCCTAGTCCGAGCATAGAGATTACTTTGCTAGGTGGAACAAGAATGCATTGCATGAGTATAATGAGATTGAATTCCTGTACATGCATATGATATTGCTTTTACTGATACACGTGCTACATTATTGTTTGTTTATGATTTTGCTTACTAACTGATAATTAGGGTTACCTCTGAGTTACTAGGATGTATGTCACACTTCATTACTTTTGAACATAGGTGAAAAGAGCACAAGAAGGCCAGAAAAGGAAGTGAGGAAAGAGTAGCTTACTTGGTAGTGGTATGATTACCTTTGAGTAAAATGAATCTATAATATGTTGTTAAAGTTTGAGTTGCCAACTAGGATGCATAAGTGAATGTGTATATGAATTGTGTTGTGAAAACTTTGCTTGTATATGTATATGATATTGCATCTCATAGAGGGTGCCCTAGTGAGAAGGCACGTGGGTAGGCCTACATGCTAATCAAGCAAGTATATGTTATATGTAACTTGTTCTACTTGTGTATATATGTGTTGATTGTGAATTGTGTATATATGTGAGAACTTGACACAAATGGTAAAGCAGAGCCCTTTTTAAAAGAATCAAGTACATTTATTCCCTACCATATGGTGAGGCGGAGCCCCATAGGTAAGAGTCAGAGGATTGAAAGTGGAACAAGTCTAGTTGTATATATGTTAATATGTGTTGTATGTGTGTTCCTCATATAAGTCCACAATTATGTAATGTAGCATTAAGAGGCCAAAATGGGCAAATGATGTAATATATATGGTTAGTAGTGTCAATTAGGTATATGTGATCATTTAAGACTTGGTTCAAGGCCCGAAATGGTCTAATAGGATAAGAAATGAGAATTGATCACTGAAGGTGCAGGTTTTGTTCTGATTACTTGTAAAGTACAGAATCAATTGGACTTCCTAAATCTCGTCATGAGAAAAGGCAATATGGTAAAGGCACACGTAGAGTGTCAGTGAAGAGCATGAATCATAATGAATTACAAGAAGTACATTTATATATTTTGAATAATATTGATGAAGTTAAAGATTACATATCTTCTGATAAAGAACTTCTAAAGGAAAAACATTATTGAATGAGAATGACAGAACAAAAGTTGTTGAAAGAGCACAATAAGACTTTTGTAGATTGGTTCAAGCAGAAAATTTTGAATGAAAGTGGTGTTTCTAAAACAGTTAAATGGTTGGCTGGAGGTCCTAACTTTGATGTTATATATTGGAGTGCCTATGATATTAATGGGTATTTCTTTTATACAAAGCCCTTGGATGAGAAGAGTACAGTGCAAAATAGTGGAGTTATAATAATGGCTAAAGCCATACATTTCTTTAGTTCAAAAGATAAGAAACCTAAACTAGCATCCAGGACTTTGGAGTTATTGAAGAGATTTGGGGGGTTGATTATACAAAATTTAGAATTTTTGTTTTCAAATACAAGTGGGTTGACGTCAATAGTATTCGTGATGATAAGTTTGGATTTATAATGGTTGATCTTAAAAAACTAACTTTTAGAGATGAGTCATTTGTTATGGCAGACCAAGCTAAACAAGTTTTCTATGTCACGGATCCAGCAAATAAAAATTGGTCAATAGCACTTAAAGGAAAAAGGATGATTGATAGTGATGATGATCATGAATCAAATTTTGATATTTTTGAAACTCCCAACTTCTTAAGTGGGCTACCAATTTTGGATGTGGTAGATGAAGTAAATGATGAACATGCCATAAGAAGTGATCACCATAAAGGGATATGGGAGAATATCCCTATATAAGTTTAGTTTTGAAATTAAAGTATGTTAATTTAGTTCAATTAAATTTATCTTGTGGGATTGTTTTTCTTAATTATCTTATCTTTGATTTTTTTAATTAATTTTATGTATTTGAATTTATAGGAATATGGAGAATCAAGGTGATGACACTCAGAGCTAGCCCACTACAAGCCAATCAATTGGTGATGTTGCTCCTAGTGAGGAGCCGAGTCAGAGCCAGTCTATGAGGAGGGGGAGATGTGGCACACGATTAAGAGATCTAACTTTAAGTAGGAGTGCTAGGCGTAGGTTACCAATTCAATTTGACCGGAGATGGAATCCGATAGGGCCACATAAAGCCAAGTTTGTCAGTTTTCTTAGCCTCCTATCGCGTACCAAGCCGCCTATTGTATTTGAGGATTGGCCTGATGTGACAAAACATGTGAAGGAACAAATTTGAGAAAGTATTCAGGTAAATAATTAAAAATTAAAATTTTTTTATGGTTATATATTATCGGACAATTACTGATTATTTTCTTATGTCTTCATTGTAGCTCACATACAATGTTCCATCTAATCAAGATTGTCGACACAAGTTGATTTCTTACTGTGGAACATGTTGGAGAAATTTTAAGACTGATCTTGCTAGAAGATATATCTTTGTCGAGGTGCCAGAGGGTCAAGCTCGTCTCAATCCTCTTGATACACACCAGTTCTTTGATGAAGATACTTGAGAAGAATTTGTTAGGATTTGGACTTCTGAAAAGGCTTTTGTTTGTTGTTTTTTAATTGATCTAAATTTCATTTATATTTACTTCAATTATAAAATCTAAAATTCAATTTATTAACAAGAAAAATGAGTTAAAGGGCGAGAAATTGCTCGACAGAATCAATGCCCCCACACCCTGTCTCCTGGAGGTTATGCTAGAGCTGATGATATATTGATCGCAGAGAAACAGAAGAAGAGAGAAGAAGAAGCTAAGTCTGATCCTTCCATACTCCTTTCTCCACCATCACCTGTCTCTCGAGAGGAGAAATGGAGATATGGACATCAGTACAAGAAATGAAGCTATACAAGTGAGACAACACGAGAGATTGCCGAGAGGATTGTAAGTAAAATTATTATTCCTTGTCCCTTTAAATTTTTATACAATTGTATATATTATTAATTAATATTGTTATTTTTATATTATAGGATGCTCTTAAAGAGCAATAAGCCCAAGGAAGCTTCATTTCAGAGGACAAAAATGATATCTTAATAGTTGCTATAGGCAAGCCAGAGTATTCGAGTCGTGTGAGGGACGTTAGATATGGTGTCAGCATTAAGGACTACTTTGGAGCAGTTGTACGTCCCAATTAAGGAGGTGTAGTGACTAAAGAAGAGCTTGATACATTGATATCCACTGTGAGGCAACAGACTAAGGATGAGTTTGAAGCTTTATTTGCAGCTTGACTTCTACAAATGAAAGAGCAAATGAACGAGGAAATGATGAGCATGATGAGCTCACGATAGGAGACAACTGCTCAACCAGTTCATACGTCTCCTGCATTTCATAGTACAAAAGGGAGTAATGTTCTTAACTGTGTGTCAGAGGGTCCTTCTAGTGACAACATTGGTGAATCGTGTGAGATATTTCTAGAAGATCTTGATAAACGCTTCGTTGCTCTCGGTACCATCTACAACTTGGGGTCAACCATCCACCACAAGTAAATTCAAGATGATCAGGTAAGAGTGGTGGTTGCAGATCAAAAAGTGCCAGATGTTTTGGTTCCATTCCCTACTAATGATGTGAAGACTGTGGTTGAAGCTGTTGGCAATTTTATCCTATAGCCCAAGAGACTTGTGAATTTGGTTCAAGCTGTGGTAAGAAATTTCATGAATTTTTATTATGTAGCAACTTCCTAATATATGTATTTTATTAATGATTTCTTGCTTTTTTATTATGTAAAAGCTTTCCTCATCGAATCTCCCGAAACTTCCACAACCCTCGTTGACTCCACATTAGCAAATGATCTTAATGGCATATGATTTATCATTCAAATTTAAGAGTTTAGAAATGAATCCAGAGGTTGTGGGTAAGAAAGACATGATAGTGATAATTGAACGGGAAGATTTGGTTTGACTTTTGTTGAATAATCAGCTTACTACACCACACATTGAACTATTTATGATGTAAGTATGTTTTTCTTTAATATAATTGCATTGTTGTAAGTAAACTTAATCATCAAGTTTAGTAAACTGATTGAATTGCATTGTTGTTGGTACCTTTATCATTTGTGCATTACATTAGACAAAGGTGATAATTTTGGATTCCTTCGCCCTCATCACATGACAGAGAAAGGTAACACTCCAGAGTTAAGGGCCATGTACCTCCAACAGAGAATATGTGAAGTCAAAAAGGACATTTTTATGGCTCCATATATGCACTCATAAGGATCAATTTATAATTAATAGTTTTTTTAATATGAATTTACTTTAACTTGTATCATATTTAGCAGGGACAATTGGCAGTTATTTGTTCTTTCAATAAAGAGCAACACTATCATATTTTTATGCTCCCTCCATTACAAACTTAGGAAAGAAATGAAGAAGATGATAAACTTATAAGAATACTTTTACTTAAACTATTTAATTTAATTTTTTTTGAATAGTTTTACTAACTTGGTGATCTTGATCATAGGGTAATGAGAACATATTAAAATGTAGTCTTACAAAAGCATAGATATGAGCTCAAGGATCCTATATGGATTGAGCCAAAGGTGATGCTATACTTTATTAATATGTTCAATTATTAAGATTTCGTACTAATTTTTTATGATTTGTTCTTATACAGAGTCATAAACAACTAATGAGGACGAACTTGTTCGGTCTATATGTCATAAGATACATGCTCAATATTATCACATTAGGCATGACCGAATTTACAAAAGAAATAAATATATTTTTAAAAGTTTTATTTTATTATGTTATTTGAGATTGATTAATACGCCTATTTTATGAATCAAATTTTAGATGTTTGATAATTTGGATACATTTCCTGAAGCTAAAATTGAAGACATCCGCATACGTTAGGCAACCTATTTTGCGGAGAACTTGTGAGGTTTTTTGTTACTTTTAGACATGTTTTAATTTTGATAGTTGACACAATTTAGACAATTGTTAGCTTTTCTAATAGTAAAATAGTTTTGTATAGTTGATAAATACTTGATAAACAATTGTAAATGAATTGAGCTGTTTCATTTGGCAATTTTATGCACAAGAATGGCAATTTTGACAATTTAGACAATTGTTAGTTTTTTTAATAGTTAAATAGCTTTGTATAATTGATAAATACTTGATAAACAATTATAAATGAATTGAGCTATCTGATTTAGTAATTTTTATGCATAGGAATGGGTAAAATTGATAAAATAAATATAGTATAAAAAAATTAAATACTTTTTACACTGGTTATTACCATAACCGCTGTAGAATATAATATTTTTTACATTGGATATGGTAATAACTGGTGTTAAAAGTGGAGTTTTAACACCGGTTGGAAACCCAACTAATGTTTTAGTTAAAGTAAATTTTTTTTATTTTTTTGTATATAATTTTCAACATCGGCTTTATAACCGACGTAAAAATATTAGTTTTTATATCGGGTCTATAACTAATGTAAAAAGAGGGACTTTCTACACCCCCTAAAACAACATCACCTCTTTAACTGCTGTAAAAAGTTATTTTTAACCGCTGTAAAAAGTCATTTTTATACTAGTGGATGCTCTTTGGGTTGAAAAATGCACTCGTGATTTTTATGGAATACATGAACCATATATTCCATCCCTTCTTGTATTAGTTTGTTTTTATGTTCCTAGATGACATACTAATGTATTCTAAGGATGAGGAAGAGCACGCAAGGCGTTTGAGGACTGTGCTAAGGATTCTGAGGTATAACCAATTATATGCCAAGTTGAGCAAGTGTGAGATTTGGTTATGAGAGGTAAGATTTCACAAACACATGGTGTCAATTGAGGGCATCTCAGTAGATCTTCAAAAAGTGGACACAGTGTTGCAATAGGAATAGCCAAGTTCAATAATAGAGGTATAGAGTTTTCTAAGCTTGGCAGGCTATTATCAAAGATTCATTTCAGGATTTTTACATATTGCTATTCCTTTAACTTAGTTGATGAGAAAGATCAGCCTTTCATTTAGGAGGATCGGTGTGAAGCCACTTTTGTAAACCTTAAGGAAAAGTTAACCTCGGTGTTAGTGTTGATTATTCCTGATCTACGGTTGCCCTATAAGGTTTATATAGATGCTTCTTTGAAAGGTTTAGAATGTGTGTTAATGCAAGAAGATTGAGTTATAGCTTACACATCTAGATAGTTATGACCTAACGAGGAGAGTTATCCGACACATGACTTAGATTTAGTGATATTATCTCTATGGTGTAAACTTTAATGTGCATAATGATCAGAAGAGTTTGAAATATTTTGTGGATTAGAAAGAACTTAAAATGAGGCGAAGGTGATGGATGGAATTTTTGAAGGACTATAACTTTGAGTTTAAATACCATCCAAGGAAAGCCAATGACAAGGCTGATGCTTTGAGTTGAAAGTCATTACATGTGGTTAGGTTGATGGTTTAGGAATGACAGTTGTTGTTGTCTTTCCTAGAAGTGCATCTTAAGGCATCAGATTGTACTCTGAATGCAGTTTATTCTACTATGATTTCTAATGAGTTTTGAAATGAAATATGGGAAGCTCAACTGAGAGACAAGTTCTTGTCAGGTGTATGAGAGGATATAAAAGAGGGTCGTACTACTTTTTTTTGGTTCAATGATGATGGGTTCATCCTATGTAAAGACTAAATCTGTATACTTGCAAATAAGGGGATTATAAGGAGACTATTGAAAAAAGCTCACCAAAGCAGATAGACAATTCATTTTGGAGTGACTAAGATGTACCATGACATAAAGAGGCATTGGTGGTGGCAAGGTACGGAGAGGGATGTCAATAAGTTTGTGAGCTAGTGTCTCATATGTCAAAAAATAAAGATTGAACATCAGAGATTGGTTGGGACACTACAACCTTTAGAAATTTTCTAATGAAAATGGGATAGCATTTCAATGGACTTCGTGTCTAATCTATCCAGAACTCAAGCAGGATATGACTCTGTATGTGTTATTGTAGATTGATTAACAAAGTCAGCATACTTCTTGCCAGTTAAGACCACTTACAATGTGAAAAAGTATGCAAAAGTATATGTGAGAAAGGTAGTAAGACTGCATGATATACCTAAAGACATAATATCTGATAGAGATCCTCGATTTACTTCAAGGTTCTATGGAGCATTGCAAAGAGCAATGGGTATCAAGTTGAGGCATAGTACCTCTTATTATCCACAGACTGATAGGTAGACCAAGCGTATGATACAGACTTTAGAGAACATGTTATGATCATGTACCCTTGAGTGAAAAAGTAGCTGGGACAACCACTTACCTTTTGCTAAGTTTGCCTACAACTATAGTTTTCATTCAAGTATTCAGATGGCACCATACGAGGCACTGTATGAGAGAAAGTGCAAATCACTCCTGTGTTGGGTTGAATTAAGTGAAAGAAGTGTGATTGATCCTAATATTATGGATTAAACCACAGAGAATATTAAAGTTACTTGGCAGAAACTTCTTCCTGCTCAGAGCCGTCAAAAAAGTTATCCTAATAAGCGGCATCAAATATTAGAGTTTGAAGTGGGAGATCATATGTTTCTCTGAGCTTTCTCCTTTGATTGGTATTAGTAGTTCTATAAGGGCCAAGAAACTAACACCTCATTATATGGCACCATACTAAATTTTGATTAGAGTAGGTCATAGCATATAGGATTGCTTTACCTCTTCCTTCATCCAAAATACGTGATGTGTTTCATGTGTCACAGTTGAAAAAATATCAATTGGATCTGTACATGTGATCGAGCCAAAAGAAGTAGAACTTCAAGAGAATCTTACATACCGAATAGAACTAGAACAGATAGTGGATATTAAAGAGAAACAATTGCGCAACAAGACTATCCAATTGCTTATGGTATTTTGGTGAAGAATGGCTCCTGGTGATGCAACGTAGGAGACAAAAGAGAGTATGATAAAGCAGTACCCTCGTTTGTTCCAAGAGGTGAGTTTATAGTTGTCTAAATTTTGGGGACATAATTCTTTTGAAGGAGGGGAGAATTATAACATCCTAAGTTTCAATCCTAGGAACTAGTTGCTAATTAGGGTGAATTAGTAATTAATGGATTAATTGTGGTTTGAATGTTGAGTTAATAACATGTATTTATTGGGTGTTGTATTGATAGGATTAAAGGGTAAAAAGGAAATCAGAGGCATAACGCGTGAGCACAAGTGAGATTAGACTTACTATGCCATGCATCACGGCAAAAGCTGCATGTGCCATGTGTATTGTCCAAGAATCACTTAAAACTAACGTGATCAGCTTATAAAATAAGAAGTGGAAGTATGAAAAACTCATCTGGAGGGATAGAGAAGTTCAGCTCTGTTAAGGCAAGCGATATCTGAAGCTCGAGAGTCTACTTTGATTAGTAACTTGTTGGGTAAGTATCACGCAACCCCAAGCTTTATTTTTACCCCATTTTCATTGAATTTCATTAGTTGAGAAATCAAATTATGAATCTCTAAGGTGTTGCAATATAAAAGAAAGGGTTAAAATGGGATAAAAAATACAGAACTAAGGCTTTGTGACTAGTATGGAGTTAAACAATTAAGTTTTGAGGATTTGAGCTCAAAATAGCATAAAAACTAGGTTGAAATTGAGAAATTGGGTGAATAAGTGAGTTATGAGGTTATTATGGTCATTTGAGTAACCTATCTAACTAATGACTATAGATAATAGATTAATGGATTCAAAAGCCATTAATTGGACTATTTTGTATGTTTAGAGATTCAGTTTAGCCGAATCAATGCTTGTGAAAAGTGTTCAGAATTGACTAAAGGGCACTATGTTGTGTAGATTGAGCATTTGTGAAGTCGGTTATGAGAATCTGTGCCCCTGAGAGCCTAGTGTGATTGGTAACCCTTAGTACTAAGGGTTAAAGATAATTGGAGTGACCTTTTTACTTTATTTGTGAAATTGTTTATAAGTAATTTGATAATATGCATTGTGTTGTGGATAAGAGTAGCATAATTGTAAAAAGATATGTATACGGGTGTGTGAGTATTGATTGAAATGAATTTGAGGTAGCACATGCATTGACATGTATTACACCTGCGAGAATACCCTCGATTATGGTAAGGGAAAGCAGCTCTACCGTGAGGAAGTCTAGGAAGTCCTAATAATCTAGAGCATAGAGCTTGACTCTACTAGGACGGATCTAGGAGAAGAATCCTAATAATTTAGAGTGTAGAGCTTGACTTCGCCATAATAGACTTAGGATATGAAATGATCCATAAGGTTACCCTAGACTTGAGTAGGGGGTTGTGGTCCTACTCTGTATAAGGCTAGGAAGTCTTGATGATCAAAAGCATAGAGTTTAATTCCACCATGACAGACCTAAGAGACCACTTATATGTGAAGAGGATTACTTAGTCTAAGTAGTGGTATGAGTGGGCCCTGTTCCTTGTGACTGAAAGTCCTAGTCCGAGCATAGAGATTACTTTGCTAGGTGGAACAAGAATGCATTGCATGAGTATAATGAGATTGAATTCCTGTACATGCATATGATATTGCTTTTACTGATACACGTGCTACATTATTGTTTGTTTATGATTTTGCTTACTAACTGATAATTAGGGTTACCTCTGAGTTACTAGGATGTATGTCACACTTCATTACTTTTGAACATAGGTGAAAAGAGCACAAGAAGGCCAGAAAAGGAAGTGAGGAAAGAGTAGCTTACTTGGTAGTGGTATGATTACCTTTGAGTAAAATGAATCTATAATATGTTGTTAAAGTTTGAGTTGCCAACTAGGATGCATAAGTGAATGTGTATATGAATTGTGTTGTGAAAACTTTGCTTGTATATGTATATGATATTGCATCTCATAGAGGGTGCCCTAGTGAGAAGGCACGTGGGTAGGCCTACATGCTAATCAAGCAAGTATATGTTATATGTAACTTGTTCTACTTGTGTATATATGTGTTGATTGTGAATTGTGTATATATGTGAGAACTTGACACAAATGGTAAAGCAGAGCCCTTTTTAAAAGAATCAAGTACATTTATTCCCTACCATATGGTGAGGCGGAGCCCCATAGGTAAGAGTCAGAGGATTGAAAGTGGAACAAGTCTAGTTGTATATATGTTAATATGTGTTGTATGTGTGTTCCTCATATAAGTCCACAATTATGTAATGTAGCATTAAGAGGCCAAAATGGGCAAATGATGTAATATATATGGTTAGTAGTGTCAATTAGGTATATGTGATCATTTAAGACTTGGTTCAAGGCCCGAAATGGTCTAATAGGATAAGAAATGAGAATTGATCACTGAAGGTGCAGGTTTTGTTCTGATTACTTGTAAAGTACAGAATCAATTGGACTTCCTAAATCTCGTCATGAGAAAAGGCAATATGGTAAAGGCACACGTAGAGTGTCAGTGAAGAGCATGAATCATAATGAATTACAAGAAGTACATTTATATATTTTGAATAATATTGATGAAGTTAAAGATTACATATCTTCTGATAAAGAACTTCTAAAGGAAAAACATTATTGAATGAGAATGACAGAACAAAAGTTGTTGAAAGAGCACAATAAGACTTTTGTAGATTGGTTCAAGCAGAAAATTTTGAATGAAAGTGGTGTTTCTAAAACAGTTAAATGGTTGGCTGGAGGTCCTAACTTTGATGTTATATATTGGAGTGCCTATGATATTAATGGGTATTTCTTTTATACAAAGCCCTTGGATGAGAAGAGTACAGTGCAAAATAGTGGAGTTATAATAATGGCTAAAGCCATACATTTCTTTAGTTCAAAAGATAAGAAACCTAAACTAGCATCCAGGACTTTGGAGTTATTGAAGAGATTTGGGGGGTTGATTATACAAAATTTAGAATTTTTGTTTTCAAATACAAGTGGGTTGACGTCAATAGTATTCGTGATGATAAGTTTGGATTTATAATGGTTGATCTTAAAAAACTAACTTTTAGAGATGAGTCATTTGTTATGGCAGACCAAGCTAAACAAGTTTTCTATGTCACGGATCCAGCAAATAAAAATTGGTCAATAGCACTTAAAGGAAAAAGGATGATTGATAGTGATGATGATCATGAATCAAATTTTGATATTTTTGAAACTCCCAACTTCTTAAGTGGGCTACCAATTTTGGATGTGGTAGATGAAGTAAATGATGAACATGCCATAAGAAGTGATCACCATAAAGGGATATGGGAGAATATCCCTATATAAGTTTAGTTTTGAAATTAAAGTATGTTAATTTAGTTCAATTAAATTTATCTTGTGGGATTGTTTTTCTTAATTATCTTATCTTTGATTTTTTTAATTAATTTTATGTATTTGAATTTATAGGAATATGGAGAATCAAGGTGATGACACTCAGAGCTAGCCCACTACAAGCCAATCAATTGGTGATGTTGCTCCTAGTGAGGAGCCGAGTCAGAGCCAGTCTATGAGGAGGGGGAGATGTGGCACACGATTAAGAGATCTAACTTTAAGTAGGAGTGCTAGGCGTAGGTTACCAATTCAATTTGACCGGAGATGGAATCCGATAGGGCCACATAAAGCCAAGTTTGTCAGTTTTCTTAGCCTCCTATCGCGTACCAAGCCGCCTATTGTATTTGAGGATTGGCCTGATGTGACAAAACATGTGAAGGAACAAATTTGAGAAAGTATTCAGGTAAATAATTAAAAATTAAAATTTTTTATGGTTATATATTATCGGACAATTACTGATTATTTTCTTATGTCTTCATTGTAGCTCACATACAATGTTCCATCTAATCAAGATTGTCGACACAAGTTGATTTCTTACTGTGGAACATGTTGGAGAAATTTTAAGACTGATCTTGCTAGAAGATATATCTTTGTCGAGGTGCCAGAGGGTCAAGCTCGTCTCAATCCTCTTGATACACACCAGTTCTTTGATGAAGATACTTGAGAAGAATTTGTTAGGATTTGGACTTCTGAAAAGGCTTTTGTTTGTTGTTTTTTAATTGATCTAAATTTCATTTATATTTACTTCAATTATAAAATCTAAAATTCAATTTATTAACAAGAAAAATGAGTTAAAGGGCGAGAAATTGCTCGACAGAATCAATGCCCCCACACCCTGTCTCCTGGAGGTTATGCTAGAGCTGATGATATATTGATCGCAGAGAAACAGAAGAAGAGAGAAGAAGAAGCTAAGTCTGATCCTTCCATACTCCTTTCTCCACCATCACCTGTCTCTCGAGAGGAGAAATGGAGATATGGACATCAGTACAAGAAATGAAGCTATACAAGTGAGACAACACGAGAGATTGCCGAGAGGATTGTAAGTAAAATTATTATTCCTTGTCCCTTTAAATTTTTATACAATTGTATATATTATTAATTAATATTGTTATTTTTATATTATAGGATGCTCTTAAAGAGCAATAAGCCCAAGGAAGCTTCATTTCAGAGGACAAAAATGATATCTTAATAGTTGCTATAGGCAAGCCAGAGTATTCGAGTCGTGTGAGGGACGTTAGATATGGTGTCAGCATTAAGGACTACTTTGGAGCAGTTGTACGTCCCAATTAAGGAGGTGTAGTGACTAAAGAAGAGCTTGATACATTGATATCCACTGTGAGGCAACAGACTAAGGATGAGTTTGAAGCTTTATTTGCAGCTTGACTTCTACAAATGAAAGAGCAAATGAACGAGGAAATGATGAGCATGATGAGCTCACGATAGGAGACAACTGCTCAACCAGTTCATACGTCTCCTGCATTTCATAGTACAAAAGGGAGTAATGTTCTTAACTGTGTGTCAGAGGGTCCTTCTAGTGACAACATTGGTGAATCGTGTGAGATATTTCTAGAAGATCTTGATAAACGCTTCGTTGCTCTCGGTACCATCTACAACTTGGGGTCAACCATCCACCACAAGTAAATTCAAGATGATCAGGTAAGAGTGGTGGTTGCAGATCAAAAAGTGCCAGATGTTTTGGTTCCATTCCCTACTAATGATGTGAAGACTGTGGTTGAAGCTGTTGGCAATTTTATCCTATAGCCCAAGAGACTTGTGAATTTGGTTCAAGCTGTGGTAAGAAATTTCATGAATTTTTATTATGTAGCAACTTCCTAATATATGTATTTTATTAATGATTTCTTGCTTTTTTATTATGTAAAAGCTTTCCTCATCGAATCTCCCGAAACTTCCACAACCCTCGTTGACTCCACATTAGCAAATGATCTTAATGGCATATGATTTATCATTCAAATTTAAGAGTTTAGAAATGAATCCAGAGGTTGTGGGTAAGAAAGACATGATAGTGATAATTGAACGGGAAGATTTGGTTTGACTTTTGTTGAATAATCAGCTTACTACACCACACATTGAACTATTTATGATGTAAGTATGTTTTTCTTTAATATAATTGCATTGTTGTAAGTAAACTTAATCATCAAGTTTAGTAAACTGATTGAATTGCATTGTTGTTGGTACCTTTATCATTTGTGCATTACATTAGACAAAGGTGATAATTTTGGATTCCTTCGCCCTCATCACATGACAGAGAAAGGTAACACTCCAGAGTTAAGGGCCATGTACCTCCAACAGAGAATATGTGAAGTCAAAAAGGACATTTTTATGGCTCCATATATGCACTCATAAGGATCAATTTATAATTAATAGTTTTTTTAATATGAATTTACTTTAACTTGTATCATATTTAGCAGGGACAATTGGCAGTTATTTGTTCTTTCAATAAAGAGCAACACTATCATATTTTTATGCTCCCTCCATTACAAACTTAGGAAAGAAATGAAGAAGATGATAAACTTATAAGAATACTTTTACTTAAACTATTTAATTTAATTTTTTTTGAATAGTTTTACTAACTTGGTGATCTTGATCATAGGGTAATGAGAACATATTAAAATGTAGTCTTACAAAAGCATAGATATGAGCTCAAGGATCCTATATGGATTGAGCCAAAGGTGATGCTATACTTTATTAATATGTTCAATTATTAAGATTTCGTACTAATTTTTTATGATTTGTTCTTATACAGAGTCATAAACAACTAATGAGGACGAACTTGTTCGGTCTATATGTCATAAGATACATGCTCAATATTATCACATTAGGCATGACCGAATTTACAAAAGAAATAAATATATTTTTAAAAGTTTTATTTTATTATGTTATTTGAGATTGATTAATACGCCTATTTTATGAATCAAATTTTAGATGTTTGATAATTTGGATACATTTCCTGAAGCTAAAATTGAAGACATCCGCATACGTTAGGCAACCTATTTTGCGGAGAACTTGTGAGGTTTTTTGTTACTTTTAGACATGTTTTAATTTTGATAGTTGACACAATTTAGACAATTGTTAGCTTTTCTAATAGTAAAATAGTTTTGTATAGTTGATAAATACTTGATAAACAATTGTAAATGAATTGAGCTGTTTCATTTGGCAATTTTATGCACAAGAATGGCAATTTTGACAATTTAGACAATTGTTAGTTTTTTTAATAGTTAAATAGCTTTGTATAATTGATAAATACTTGATAAACAATTATAAATGAATTGAGCTATCTGATTTAGTAATTTTTATGCATAGGAATGGGTAAAATTGATAAAATAAATATAGTATAAAAAAATTAAATACTTTTTACACTGGTTATTACCATAACCGCTGTAGAATATAATATTTTTTACATTGGATATGGTAATAACTGGTGTTAAAAGTGGAGTTTTAACACCGGTTGGAAACCCAACTAATGTTTTAGTTAAAGTAAATTTTTTTTATTTTTTTGTATATAATTTTCAACATCGGCTTTATAACCGACGTAAAAATATTAGTTTTTATATCGGGTCTATAACTAATGTAAAAAGAGGGACTTTCTACACCCCCTAAAACAACATCACCTCTTTAACTGCTGTAAAAAGTTATTTTTAACCGCTGTAAAAAGTCATTTTTATACTAGTGGATGCTCTTTGGGTTGAAAAATGCACTCGTGATTTTTATGGAATACATGAACCATATATTCCATCCCTTCTTGTATTAGTTTGTTTTTATGTTCCTAGATGACATACTAATGTATTCTAAGGATGAGGAAGAGCACGCAAGGCGTTTGAGGACTGTGCTAAGGATTCTGAGGTATAACCAATTATATGCCAAGTTGAGCAAGTGTGAGATTTGGTTATGAGAGGTAAGATTTCACAAACACATGGTGTCAATTGAGGGCATCTCAGTAGATCTTCAAAAAGTGGACACAGTGTTGCAATAGGAATAGCCAAGTTCAATAATAGAGGTATAGAGTTTTCTAAGCTTGGCAGGCTATTATCAAAGATTCATTTCAGGATTTTTACATATTGCTATTCCTTTAACTTAGTTGATGAGAAAGATCAGCCTTTCATTTAGGAGGATCGGTGTGAAGCCACTTTTGTAAACCTTAAGGAAAAGTTAACCTCGGTGTTAGTGTTGATTATTCCTGATCTACGGTTGCCCTATAAGGTTTATATAGATGCTTCTTTGAAAGGTTTAGAATGTGTGTTAATGCAAGAAGATTGAGTTATAGCTTACACATCTAGATAGTTATGACCTAACGAGGAGAGTTATCCGACACATGACTTAGATTTAGTGATATTATCTCTATGGTGTAAACTTTAATGTGCATAATGATCAGAAGAGTTTGAAATATTTTGTGGATTAGAAAGAACTTAAAATGAGGCGAAGGTGATGGATGGAATTTTTGAAGGACTATAACTTTGAGTTTAAATACCATCCAAGGAAAGCCAATGACAAGGCTGATGCTTTGAGTTGAAAGTCATTACATGTGGTTAGGTTGATGGTTTAGGAATGACAGTTGTTGTTGTCTTTCCTAGAAGTGCATCTTAAGGCATCAGATTGTACTCTGAATGCAGTTTATTCTACTATGATTTCTAATGAGTTTTGAAATGAAATATGGGAAGCTCAACTGAGAGACAAGTTCTTGTCAGGTGTATGAGAGGATATAAAAGAGGGTCGTACTACTTTTTTTTGGTTCAATGATGATGGGTTCATCCTATGTAAAGACTAAATCTGTATACTTGCAAATAAGGGGATTATAAGGAGACTATTGAAAAAAGCTCACCAAAGCAGATAGACAATTCATTTTGGAGTGACTAAGATGTACCATGACATAAAGAGGCATTGGTGGTGGCAAGGTACGGAGAGGGATGTCAATAAGTTTGTGAGCTAGTGTCTCATATGTCAAAAAATAAAGATTGAACATCAGAGATTGGTTGGGACACTACAACCTTTAGAAATTTTCTAATGAAAATGGGATAGCATTTCAATGGACTTCGTGTCTAATCTATCCAGAACTCAAGCAGGATATGACTCTGTATGTGTTATTGTAGATTGATTAACAAAGTCAGCATACTTCTTGCCAGTTAAGACCACTTACAATGTGAAAAAGTATGCAAAAGTATATGTGAGAAAGGTAGTAAGACTGCATGATATACCTAAAGACATAATATCTGATAGAGATCCTCGATTTACTTCAAGGTTCTATGGAGCATTGCAAAGAGCAATGGGTATCAAGTTGAGGCATAGTACCTCTTATTATCCACAGACTGATAGGTAGACCAAGCGTATGATACAGACTTTAGAGAACATGTTATGATCATGTACCCTTGAGTGAAAAAGTAGCTGGGACAACCACTTACCTTTTGCTAAGTTTGCCTACAACTATAGTTTTCATTCAAGTATTCAGATGGCACCATACGAGGCACTGTATGAGAGAAAGTGCAAATCACTCCTGTGTTGGGTTGAATTAAGTGAAAGAAGTGTGATTGATCCTAATATTATGGATTAAACCACAGAGAATATTAAAGTTACTTGGCAGAAACTTCTTCCTGCTCAGAGCCGTCAAAAAAGTTATCCTAATAAGCGGCATCAAATATTAGAGTTTGAAGTGGGAGATCATATGTTTCTCTGAGCTTTCTCCTTTGATTGGTATTAGTAGTTCTATAAGGGCCAAGAAACTAACACCTCATTATATGGCACCATACTAAATTTTGATTAGAGTAGGTCATAGCATATAGGATTGCTTTACCTCTTCCTTCATCCAAAATACGTGATGTGTTTCATGTGTCACAGTTGAAAAAATATCAATTGGATCTGTACATGTGATCGAGCCAAAAGAAGTAGAACTTCAAGAGAATCTTACATACCGAATAGAACTAGAACAGATAGTGGATATTAAAGAGAAACAATTGCGCAACAAGACTATCCAATTGCTTATGGTATTTTGGTGAAGAATGGCTCCTGGTGATGCAACGTAGGAGACAAAAGAGAGTATGATAAAGCAGTACCCTCGTTTGTTCCAAGAGGTGAGTTTATAGTTGTCTAAATTTTGGGGACATAATTCTTTTGAAGGAGGGGAGAATTATAACATCCTAAGTTTCAATCCTAGGAACTAGTTGCTAATTAGGGTGAATTAGTAATTAATGGATTAATTGTGGTTTGAATGTTGAGTTAATAACATGTATTTATTGGGTGTTGTATTGATAGGATTAAAGGGTAAAAAGGAAATCAGAGGCATAACGCGTGAGCACAAGTGAGATTAGACTTACTATGCCATGCATCACGGCAAAAGCTGCATGTGCCATGTGTATTGTCCAAGAATCACTTAAAACTAACGTGATCAGCTTATAAAATAAGAAGTGGAAGTATGAAAAACTCATCTGGAGGGATAGAGAAGTTCAGCTCTGTTAAGGCAAGCGATATCTGAAGCTCGAGAGTCTACTTTGATTAGTAACTTGTTGGGTAAGTATCACGCAACCCCAAGCTTTATTTTTACCCCATTTTCATTGAATTTCATTAGTTGAGAAATCAAATTATGAATCTCTAAGGTGTTGCAATATAAAAGAAAGGGTTAAAATGGGATAAAAAATACAGAACTAAGGCTTTGTGACTAGTATGGAGTTAAACAATTAAGTTTTGAGGATTTGAGCTCAAAATAGCATAAAAACTAGGTTGAAATTGAGAAATTGGGTGAATAAGTGAGTTATGAGGTTATTATGGTCATTTGAGTAACCTATCTAACTAATGACTATAGATAATAGATTAATGGATTCAAAAGCCATTAATTGGACTATTTTGTATGTTTAGAGATTCAGTTTAGCCGAATCAATGCTTGTGAAAAGTGTTCAGAATTGACTAAAGGGCACTATGTTGTGTAGATTGAGCATTTGTGAAGTCGGTTATGAGAATCTGTGCCCCTGAGAGCCTAGTGTGATTGGTAACCCTTAGTACTAAGGGTTAAAGATAATTGGAGTGACCTTTTTACTTTATTTGTGAAATTGTTTATAAGTAATTTGATAATATGCATTGTGTTGTGGATAAGAGTAGCATAATTGTAAAAAGATATGTATACGGGTGTGTGAGTATTGATTGAAATGAATTTGAGGTAGCACATGCATTGACATGTATTACACCTGCGAGAATACCCTCGATTATGGTAAGGGAAAGCAGCTCTACCGTGAGGAAGTCTAGGAAGTCCTAATAATCTAGAGCATAGAGCTTGACTCTACTAGGACGGATCTAGGAGAAGAATCCTAATAATTTAGAGTGTAGAGCTTGACTTCGCCATAATAGACTTAGGATATGAAATGATCCATAAGGTTACCCTAGACTTGAGTAGGGGGTTGTGGTCCTACTCTGTATAAGGCTAGGAAGTCTTGATGATCAAAAGCATAGAGTTTAATTCCACCATGACAGACCTAAGAGACCACTTATATGTGAAGAGGATTACTTAGTCTAAGTAGTGGTATGAGTGGGCCCTGTTCCTTGTGACTGAAAGTCCTAGTCCGAGCATAGAGATTACTTTGCTAGGTGGAACAAGAATGCATTGCATGAGTATAATGAGATTGAATTCCTGTACATGCATATGATATTGCTTTTACTGATACACGTGCTACATTATTGTTTGTTTATGATTTTGCTTACTAACTGATAATTAGGGTTACCTCTGAGTTACTAGGATGTATGTCACACTTCATTACTTTTGAACATAGGTGAAAAGAGCACAAGAAGGCCAGAAAAGGAAGTGAGGAAAGAGTAGCTTACTTGGTAGTGGTATGATTACCTTTGAGTAAAATGAATCTATAATATGTTGTTAAAGTTTGAGTTGCCAACTAGGATGCATAAGTGAATGTGTATATGAATTGTGTTGTGAAAACTTTGCTTGTATATGTATATGATATTGCATCTCATAGAGGGTGCCCTAGTGAGAAGGCACGTGGGTAGGCCTACATGCTAATCAAGCAAGTATATGTTATATGTAACTTGTTCTACTTGTGTATATATGTGTTGATTGTGAATTGTGTATATATGTGAGAACTTGACACAAATGGTAAAGCAGAGCCCTTTTTAAAAGAATCAAGTACATTTATTCCCTACCATATGGTGAGGCGGAGCCCCATAGGTAAGAGTCAGAGGATTGAAAGTGGAACAAGTCTAGTTGTATATATGTTAATATGTGTTGTATGTGTGTTCCTCATATAAGTCCACAATTATGTAATGTAGCATTAAGAGGCCAAAATGGGCAAATGATGTGATATATATGGTTAGTAGTGTCAATTAGGTATATGTGATCATTTAAGACTTGGTTCAAGGCCCGAAATGGTCTAATAGGATAAGAAATGAGAATTGATCACTGAAGGTGCAGGTTTTGAAAGAAGAAATAGCTTTTTGCACCTAGGTGTCCAATTTTAGATTGGACCGTTACATTGAGTCCAAACTTGATCCATTAATTAGTATATGTTACAAGCTTTGTATGGGCACTAAATCATTCTAATCAGATATCAGATGTGGAAATAGCGCGCTGTGAAAATTTTCCTTTCAAGTTGTCATATAACAATAGAAATTGCTATTACATGTGCTATGACACATGACACAAACAAGAACAGAGTATGTGATACATGCCACGGCGTACGACCTATTTTCAAGGTAGAATGTTGTGTTCTGTTAAGTCTTTTGAATGTGTTGTCACCTCTACTAGCCTTCTTATTTGAATATATATTTTAAGAAGTTAGGATCCCTTGATTTGAAAACAAATAAAGGGCTATTACTTTGATTTTGATTTATTGAATGTGTAAGTTGGTGTGGCAAATTTTAGTTTGAGTTGGGACTTTACACTCAACTCAAATACCCAGGCTCTCAATATGTCTTTCAGAGTCTTATAGTTCGCTTAGCTTGACTATCAGTCGGAGGATGATAAGCCATACTGAATCTCAATATAATACCTATTTCTCGCTATTGTGCTCCCTAAAACTTCAATATAAACCTTGAATCACAATCAGAGACAATACCCATCGGTAGACCATGTAGTCTGACAACCTCTCTAATAGAAATTGAATAGCTAGAACATGAGTTAACTTCGTCAATCACTTAACAATCACTCGAATGGAATTGTGCCTTGATTACATTTTCAGTAACCCATATATGAAATCTAATGAAATACTATCCCATTTCCTTTTAGGGATTTCCAAAGGCTGTAACATTCCAGTTGGTCTTTGATGCTCAATCGTGACCTTCTTGCACGTCAAACATAGAGACACAAACTTTGTCATCTTTCTTTTCTTACCTGGCCACTATCAATAACACTTCATGTTTTGATTCATCTTCATAGCTCTAGGGTGAATGGTGTACTTACTATAGTGAGCTTCATTTAGAATCACCTTCCTCAAATCATCATCACTAGGCACACAGAATTTTCTGATAAAAAATGAATATATCATCATTAAAACTAAAATATCTGATATAACTCGATCAACCTCTTCTCAAACCCTAAGAAGAAATTTATCTTCTAGCTGTGCCATCCTCAATTTGCTCCTAAAATCACTACTAATCATAACAGTATAGGCACCAACTAATGCTTTCAATAGTGCATCTTACTATGAATCCAAGCAAGATTCCATTAAATTCTACTCCTGCACCATCAAACTGATGAGTGGCAAAAGCCACTACTCGCTAATCTTGAATTAGCACAGCCTAAGCCTTTTAAAGATGCATTACTATACATTTCATAAGGTAGTTGTGGATTAAGAATAATTGTAACATCCTGATCTGACCAATAGCTTATCTAATAAGTATCGTACCACTTTATCTCCAATTCTATTATTATTTCTCTTAGTATAAGTTACAGAGAAGTTGAATTGAGAAAATTTTAAGAAGTTAGTTTATTATCCTATAGTAATAAAAGGGTTCTCAGGAGTTAAATTAGATATTTGTGACTAGTTTAAGATTGAATCATAAAGCTTCAAACTTGTAAGCTCAAATTGACTCAAATGAGTCGAGGTTAGGACTATAAAGTGTGAAAGAAGTAATAGAGAAATGATAATAAGTGGTAATTGAGTGGAAATGAATCTAAATTGGCTAGGTAGAAAGGAATGAACAGTTAAATATAGCTTTAAGCACAATTAAGTATTTTTTGTCAATTAGATAAATTGACTAATAGTGCCAATTCTATCTAGATTAGCCTATTTTGCATGTAAAGTGAGATAAGAAGCTTATAGTGAACCGTTAGTGGTTATTGATTCACAAGTAACTTTTCTTGTGACAAAAGGATTGAGATAATTAAATAACTTCATCTAATTAATTACCTCTTGTAATTGTTTAAGAGTATGAATATTATTGCATGAAATGTTTCAGAATATGCATATTTGCTAACTAATTGTTTGATACATGAAATGGATTTCTACGGATGTGAATTTTATGAAAAGGCATCATTATGTGAATATATTTAAATATATATGAGTTTATATGGAACCATATAATTTGAATGATATAATCATAAGGGTTTGAGTTCACTTGTAGGGCGAAGTAGCGCGCATGACCATATGGCATATTCTTCTTAGTACTTGACAGGGTGTAGTATTGGAGAATTGTAGTATTGGAGAATTGTATTTCCTTAGTATCTATTAATGTGCAGTGTTGGAGATTATCTCCTTAATTCCTATTGAGGGCAAAGTTGGAGATTTTGATTCTTTAGCATCGATGTAATGTGGTATTAGAGAGTAATGACACCCCATTGTGTGTGTGATGGGGGAAACCATTATCTGAAAGTATTATAAAACACCTTTGTCTGGGTGATTCTACCACTGAAGGTAAGGTCAAGGCCAATAAACAGTGCATTGGTCTAAGACGATCCTATTGTTTTAAGTCGAGATGATTTGGAGGTTCGAATGGTAGTAATCATGCTATGTGCTATATGTTAATAGTGGTGAAATGTTGTAGCAATAGCTTGTGAAAGTGGTGATTTATGGGTGAAACATTACATCAACATAGTAATTTGAGATGAAACCTTTGTTATATGTTATGTTTAAATGTATATTATGTAATACTTGCTCATGGTTGTATGTAATAGTTAGCAGTGAAGAGTTATATTTCTATTATTGAGATTTTTATCTCATCCTGTGGTTACATTTTTATAGGTCATAGTGGTGAGCAAGGCCCAAGGAAAGAGTCAAGACCAATATAGTGTGCCATTACTGTGAAATTTCTGAATTTTGTGTAATGAACACTACTCTGGTGCATATTATGTACATAAGTTGCCACAAGATATGCATCCATATTTAAAGTTGTGATTGTTGATAATTGTTGTGAATTTTGGAAAATCTTAGCCTATATGTATGTATATGTGGTGAAATAAGAAATAAAGGCTAAGATTTAGTTAGGAACTTGTGGTGAATATGTTGTGAATGTGAAGACATGAGAATTTTAATGAAATTATAGAAATATAACCAAACTGATGTGTTTGGTGTAATGTTGTGAAATGTGAAAAATGGGCTATTGAAGAGAAACAAATCTTGATCTCTGTGTATGTATGTTATAAATTGTGATCAATCAAGTGTATAAGGTCCTTTTGGACTTGGTTTAAGGCTTAGAATGGTCTATTGAGACAATGTAAGTGATTTGAGCAATTGGGTGGGCTAAATTTTTTAAAAAAGCAACTTTTTACACCTGAATGTCTAAATTTTTATCAAACCATAAGATCGTGTCCAAACCTGTCTTATTAGTTAGCTTACGAAATAAGATTTGTGTAGGTGCTTGAACCACTTCGTTCGAACATTGTATATGGAAATAGACAACGCCAAAAGTTTGCCTTGCACAACTGTCATATGATAGCCGTAAAAACTATCATGTGTGCCAACGTTATGTGCTATACTACGGTCCATGTCACAAAGAAGGCTAGCTCGTGGCTCCATGCCTCATGCCGTGGTGCATGTATGCATGCGTAACACATGGCCCAGTCCTTGACCTCTTTTTGCCCATTTTAAGGCATGCAATGAATGTAATGAATGTATATATTTGATTTCCACCATGTATTCCTCTAATATGTCAAGGATTTTGATGATTTTGAAAATAGAGTTCTTGGCTCAAGCTTTTCAAATAAAATATTTGAATATAGTCTGCTTTTGTTGTCATGATGGTTAAGTTAACTCCTCCTATGTCAAGTGGATATTGAGGGGGTTATATTTGGTTATCAATTTTTCAAGTTGAGACCTGATTATGGTGATTGTTTGTTGCATTCATTTAGATATGGTAATTTCTATCCTTGTTCATTACTCACACTCTTTCCTTTACGCTCATTCTTTTCGTCCTTAGGAAGGGAGAAATAGTATACGTCATGAGGAGAAGTACTCATGCTAGAAATGCACTCTATATAGGTGAATGAGAGCAAGCCGAGCCAAAGTCAACCAGTTCAGCCACAACTTAGACGACAAGTGAGATGAGATACTTGAAGAGCTCAAAAATATGATGGTAGACAAAGACCAAATGGTTGAGGATCATGACACAATATTAAGAAGAAGGGAGTTGAGGCCAAGGTATTTTTGCAGGAGGAAGCACAAAGCAAACCTAGACCATCTCAAGGTTCAGGTAATAGGTAGAGATTCCCACATTAATCCATTAATGATCATTCTTGGAAGACCTTCATTTGATTCAACCCTACTGACATTTAACGGGAAGTATTAGAGAGGGTGAAGCGGATTTATGGATTGAACGATTGGAGACTATCTTAGAAGTGGTGGTTTGTACTGCTGAGAAGAAGTTAACCCAGCTACGTAATTTGCTAAAATCAATCAAGTCTTGGTATTTTAGCTCATTAGTTTAGCCTTAAATAACCTTAGTTAGCCTCCTTAGTAAAGAATAACCTAGGTTGCCACTAGTACTATATTGGTGTTAACTTACCTATTTTATAATGTAAGCAAACATACGCTCTCAAGATTTGGCACCGTTGCCCAGGAGGCAAGGCTAGGTTTATTTAGGCTTAATTAGTTTTTTATTTTATTTTTTTATTTTTTTTTTGTTTTTGTGAATTTTTGTGTGTTCTCTTTGCTTGGATTTCGAAAGAGCTTAAAAACAATTTTCTCTTTTCTCTTGCTTTTTGGGTGAATTTTAAAATTCATCCAAAACTGCTTTGTAGGACAAAAACTTCTCAAATTTGGTAGGTCTAAATATTCTTATGTTTGATTTTCCCCCAATTTTGTGATTTTTGGACTTGTAATTTGCTCTATGCACATTTTTAAAGCCAACAAGGTTAAACTGCCTGTTGGAGACATCTAGAGTACTGAGAAAATTTGTGTGGTGGATATCTCTTTATGAACTTGTCTAAATTGGATCCATTGTATGATCAATGAGGTTAAAACTGCTTGTTTTGGAGAAATCTAGAATACTGAAGAAATTTGCGTGGTGCATATCTCTTTGTGTACTTGTCTAAATTGGATCATTATACTCTTTGTTATCTTATCTATAACTTTTGTGTTAAGTTTTTTTAGTTTTAGAGTCTTCAACATTTTTGACTTGGAGGAAAAAGCTCATTGAGTCATTTTGGAGGAAATTCTTTCTTCGACGTGCTGAAGCCCAACTTCAATGAATTACTGGGAAGTTTCTGTCCAGCCAAAAATTCTGAAATTTTACTATGTATCTCCCCCTAGTTTCTTCTAATTCTTTAGATTGACTGGACAAGTGGAGTATTCTAGGGAGGGCAGATAAGCTACTTGATATATATAGGGGCACATTTCTCGATTAGCTTTAGCTTATGGGCATTTCTAAACCACACTAATTAATTTTGTTTCTGGACTCTGTTTAGTTGTTAATGGTGTTTTTTCTTAGTTGTGATTCTTATGTTTAGTTAAAAAAAATTACTTCTTTTTTGCATTTTCAATTTTGAATCTTCTTTTCTTAATTGAGTCCCAAGCAAATTCTGTTCTAGATTAGTTTTAGGTTTTTTTTCTTTCTTTGAGTTTTTCTTGTTTTTTTCCTTTGTGTTTTCATTTTTTTGAGTCATTGGTTTTTACTCTTCATTTCTCTTCTAGTGCATGACCCGTGGGCATCCTAGGGAAAAAGTTTCATTTGATCCTAAAATTGAAAGGACTTTATGGTGAATTAGAAGAGAAATTTCTTGATTTATTTTCTAATATGAAAAATCCAAATTTGAATGGTTTAAAATATCTTGATATGCCTGAGATTGTAACAATGAATGTGGGGTGCACCTATTATAATTCAAGGGCAAGGCTAAGTTTGCTCCTAATAGAAATGGCAATGCCCCCACAATAATGAGATGAATGGCCATCAAGGGATTCAATTTAATAGAGAAGGAGAGGGATATTATAACCCCCTCAATGAAGTCTCAATTAGGCAATTGATTGCACCCAATTAGCATGATAATCCATATGGCATGTATGTCCACCAATGATGGCGGTTTTGAAATTAAGCATTCTTTTATGCAACGCAAACAATATCTATATATCATGGATTGCCTAGTAAGGATATTTATAGATTCTTGTGGTCCCTATATCTTATTTGTAGCACAATGAAACTAATAAGGGTGCATGTAGATGAAGTCAAAGCTAGATTGTTTGTTTTTGTCTGAGGATATAAAGTTAAAGATTGGTACATGAATCATCCTCCTCATATTAAGGTGTACACATGAGACTAACTTAGGACACTATTTCTTGAGAAATTTATTCCTTCTTCTAAATTATCTTGCATGAGAAAAGAGATCATTAATAAGGCACAAGGCTTTGATATGAGTCTTTTTGTGAGTACTATACTAGATTTCTAGGATTGCTAGCAAAGTGTCCTCATCACCAAGTACTTAGCGAGCATTTTGTGCAATATTTCTATAATGGTTTGGTAGATAGAGATAAGTCATAATAAATGTCACTTCAAATGGTGGTTTAGTTGACTTGTCACCTAATAGAGCTTGGGATTTGATAGAGAAAATGGCTCAAGTGGTGCCCAATTTGGGATAAGAGAGTCTAGGATAGCTTTGGTTAACACTAGCCCTCTCATTATTAGCCCTTCTCAAGTTCATGGGATAGCCTATAAGGTTGTCAAAATGCTTGGTCCTACAGTTAATGCTAATGTAGCTAATGTGTCAAATGTGAATGTGCCTCCTAATATTGTAATGCCCTTGTACCCTTGTCTCACAACTTTTGTAGTTCTTCTATGTATGTAGAGGCATATTGCCCTATGCAAGAACAATTATGCTTATGATGTGAATACTCTTTATAGGGGAAACCAAGGCAATCAAGGAGGACAATATGTTAATACTCACAATGCATGCAAGTTAGAGGACTCATCCCAATCTTTCTTATGGGAATCCATATGAAGCTTTACAAGAGACAAATCATGAAAGATATAACACTAACCAAGGCTACAACACTCATTATGGTTGAGGTAGTAAGTAATTCTACATACTATCAAGGTAAAGGTAGTACTTATAATCCTCTAAACTTAAATAGGAAACTTGTGCCAATTGATGGTCCATCTTCTTCTCAATTATCTACTAATTCTAAATTAGATATTATTATTAATGAGATGAAGAATGATAAGCAAAATTTCAATGCATAATTTGCACAACAACAAGAGTTTAATTACCACTACCTCTATTAGGATTAATAAGTTGGATGAAGTGCTTGATGCACTATAAGCATGTTAGTTCTTCTACTAATCAAGTTTCTTCTTCTAATGCTCAATCCCCTTCACTCCCTAATAATATTGTGCTTAATCCTAAAGCCCTTAAATGCAATTGAACTTAGGAGTGTTGAAAGGGTAGGTATCAGGTGGTGATGTTGTTTTGAATGATGTTGTTGATGCTGAAAAATCTAAAAAAAATGAGAAAAGTATGATAATTGATGATCCTTCTAGCTCTAGTGTAGGTAAAGATGGTTGTGAAGATAGTGACAATGATGTAGAACAAGTTTATGAGGAACCAATGCCCAAAAATGGCCAAGATAAGCTAGTGGATGGAAGGATGGAAAAAAATTCCAGCACCACTTTCCATGGTAAAAAATCATTTGGCCAATGCTCAAAAAGGGGAAGAAAAGTCTCAAGAGGATGTACAAAGCAAGGAGATAATGAGAAAGATTCCATTTCCTCAAGCCCAAGGGCCTTGGCCTCCAAATTCTATGAATGTGCATGATAAGGAGGTAATAGATTTTTTGGCTAAAATTCAAGTAAATGTGCCTTTGTTGGATGTTGTAAAGAACTTCCCTAATTATGCTAAGTTCCTTAAAAATTGTTGCATTAGTAAGAGGAAGTTCATTCCTAATGCTAGAGTACAATTACCTCATTTTATTAGTGCAATCATGAAGCCACGATTACCTATTAAGTATAAAGAACTCAGATCCTTTATTATTCCTTGCATGATTGGTACCTTGAGATTTTTACATGCTCTTTGTTGATTTAGGTGCTACCAATTAATGTCATCCTATATTATAACATCCAAAAACTTCAAATCTAAAAAAATTGACTAATTAAGGGATAAATTAGTTAAAAATATGATTTATTTTTAATTATGTTTTTGGGTTGCTAATTGGCTTTTTAGGTCATATTTGGCTCTAAATTGAGTTAGGATGGAAGTCGAATCAAGTTAGGTGGTATTGGGGGGAGTAAAGTTGACATTTTGCTTGATGCGTCATGAGCCACGGCTTATGTGGCATGCTCTGGGGCGCACGGCCACAGCAGGCAATTTAAAATTTTGAAAATCATCAGAAAAAGTCAGTTTTTGTGGTAGGAAACCTAGAACACGAAGGAGGCAACTTTGGGCATTGCTAGGGCATTATTTTAGGAGGATTTTGAAGACAAAAACGAGCCTTCAAACTCTTGAGTAAGTTTTCTACCCTTCTCGTCTACCTTTTCATCTGATTTTCCTTGGGATTTAAAAGTAAGAGAATTTGCTCTAAATTGATTAAGCCATAAGTTTATGTTTTGAAGGTTTTTATTAACTCTAAAGGTTTGATTTAGGTTTATTAGTCTTGGATATGCGGTAACATGAAGCTACTTTACTGTTTGGTAAAAATTGGATCAAGCCCTAACTTGATCATGGGCTTTTAAAGTATGATAAGATATTATGTTTATGTTATGATAAAGTTAGAGGGAGGCTTGAAGTAATTGTGTGAACAAATTCTAATTTGAACAAGCCTCTTTGTTGAGAATATATGAGTGAGAAGGGAGAATTGGGATGTTATTGGTAGCTAATAGTGCTTGTGTTAATTGAAAATTAACATATAGTATTTGTTGATGTAGATTGTGGTGTGCAAAGACTTACCTTGACACAAGAAGAGATTTAGTATTACGGATAACCCTTTTAGTAATAAAAGGGTTGAGGTAACTAGATACTTTGCATTATTTATTACCTTGTATTAGTTATTCTTAAGTTGTTCTTGCATGATTTGTTATGTATATATGTATGAATTTTGTAAAAGTTAATTATTTTAGAAAATAAATGGAGTATTGATTTGTAAAATGTCAAGTTTTTGAAGTAAGTAGTAATATTCATTATGTTGGTTTAGAAAGTAGTTTATGCATGGTTAAGTGGAGATCTATAGTGAAATGTGACTATTGGAAGGTGGGAGATCACCCTAGTAGAGTTAGTGAAGATTAAGTCTATATGACACTGCTGGCATCTCGGGACACCTAGTACAGCACTTACTCTCCTTAGTGCTTGAAAATGGGTGCGGTGTTGGAGACTTACTTTCTTTAGTACCCAAAAGGGTATGGAGTTGGAGAATATTCTCCTTAGCATCTGTGGTATGCGGTGTTAGAGTAATGACACCCCATTACTTGTAATAGGGGGAATCAATAGTCCAAAAGTGGTTTAAGACACCTTAACCGAGTAGTTCTACCATGGATGGTGAGCTTGGGGACCTTACATATGGTTTGGTTATGTAAAATAGCCTACCAGTTCGGTCAGGAGTATTGGAGGATCGGATGGTTAGGGATGATGCATGTAACTTGTGGTGATTTTGTATAGTGTGGTTATGTTACTTATTGTAATGCTTATTTTTAACTTGGCATGTTAATAAATAATGTAGATTATCTTAGTTACTGAGATTTTTATCACACCCCATGGTTATCATTTTACAGGTTCTATCACTGAGACTGAGCTAGGGAGGGAATCAAGCAAAGGCTAGCATACTTGCTACATTCTCATTGTAAAGCTCGATTTCATTTTGAGTCATATACATAAACTTATATGGATGATATTATATGTTGTCAACTAGGAATACATATCATTTTGATTGGTTGGACTTTTTTCAGACTATGTTATTTTGTATTTTAGCCCAATATTGTATATGATGTGAATATGTGAAAATTTTGTGGTGATGGGCTAAAATACTAATACAAGTATAAGAAATGTTTTATTTATATTGTGACAATATATATGCAGTGTATTATGTGGCAATAGAGGCCAAATAGTGCATGTAGTGTTGATTGTGTATTTTGGCCATATTGAGTGAAAGGGCCATTGAGTGGCCAAATTTTGTGTTTGGTATGTTTTTTATGTATTTGAATGCTCAATAAAGTATATTTTGCTTCATTGGACTTGGTCCAAGCCTTACAATGAGTTAATGGTTGAAAATCGCTTTAAAAACTAACTTTGCATTCGAGTATCTAAAATTCTCATACGATGTCGGATCATAACAAAACTTATACCATTAGTTAGTTTATCAAATAAGCTTCACGTGGGCGCTTGAATCACTTCAATCGAACATCGAATGTGAAAATGGCGCTCGTTCGAAGTTTGCTTAGAAAAGCTATCATGACAGCAATGCTGTCATGGACACGTGCGCCGCGGTGCATTTCACGCAAGCCATGGCACATGGTGCAATGAGAAAACTTGCCTTTCTATGCCATATGTCGTGGCACATGGACCTAAACACTTAAAAATGACATTTTTGGCCTTGTTTTGAAGTATTTTGCTTTCCAAAACTTTTCCATACTTCCAATACCTTTATAAAATATTAAGTTTGAGCTCAAAAAAAATTTAAAGATTTTTTTGTGGGATCTCAAATATTTCACAATTATTTTTAAAAGATTATTAGTTTTAACCCTTATATATATAATGTGAGCTTAGGAGCAATCTTTGCTCCTAATTATGATTGTTTGTTGTGATTGTGTAGTGAATTTTAGTAATGTCAAGGTGGATATTACATTTTGGTATTAGTTTCTTAGGTTTTGAGATCTAGTTGTGGTTATGTGTCTATTGCATTCATTTTCATTAGTTAGCAACTTTATGTATATAACTCTTTTTCTTTGTCTTATTTCCTTTATTTTCCCACTAATTCCCCTTCTCTACCTGGTTTCTTCCTTAAGAGGGGAGAAAATTGGTTAGAAGAAACACCCGAAATGCTGGCAATTCACTTGGCAATTTACCAGAGAATAATGGGCCTGTACTGGAGGTACAAGTAGAATAACAATAAAGGCCTCATGGTAATTATGCAATTCTAGAAGAATTGCGGGATATAATGATGAATATTCAAAGAACTGTTCAACACCATGACACTCTACTTCATAATAAAGGTCGTGATGAGGAACAATGGAGACCAGAGGAAGCTTATGAGAGCAGATTGAAACCATCTCATGGTTCTGATAGTAGACCTGGATCATCTAGGACTAAAGCTAATAGAGATGCTTTAGGGAAAGCTATTGATCGAGCATGAAGGACTTTCTCTCAGTTTAATCCTCCAACCTTTAATGGAACTATGAAGGAAGGAGAAGCGGAGAAATGGATAGAGAGAGTTGAAACCATCTTTAAGGTGGTACTATGCTCTATGGAATAGAAGGTGATTATAGCCATAGTGTATCTTATTGAAGATGCTAAACGCTGGTGAAATTCCACAAGACCAATAGATGGACGTCAGCTAACTTGGGAACAATTCAAGGAAATGTTCTTTGATCATCATTTTCCTCTAGCATTCAGAGATAAGAAGGAGGCCGAGTTCCATGCATTTCAACAAGGAGATCTTAATGAGGAAGCATTTATTTAGAAGTTTAACCAGCTATCAAAGTTTTTTACTTATCTGAATGAGACAAATGATAGTGAGTGGAAGGCCAATAGGCTTTTGAAAAAGATAAGGCCTGAATATAGACAGCAAATTGCTCTGCTAAGAGTAACTACAAATGCGGACATGTCTAATTGGCTCCGAATTGTAGCAAGAAAGGGTGGGAAGTAGAAGCAGAAAGGAGATGGGATAGTCATGGGAGGTTCTTGTCCTCCATAGGCCCTTCTGGAGGAGTCTCCAAGAAGACAGGTTATGGGCCAAGTAGTTCTGTAGCACCAAGTAAGAAGAGTTTTATTAGAGGATTACAGACTTGAGGAACATTTCAAAGGGGTGGATTTAGGATTTTTGGTGTTCCATAACTATCTTGACAGGCTTTTAATATGCCTACCCCGACCTTGAGTACAACTCAATCACTACCATGTGCTAAGTGTAGGCGGTCACATCCTGGGAGGTGCTGGGTATGTTTTAAATGTGGGAAACCCGGCCATCTGGCAAGACAGTGCCCTGAGGGAAGAGTAGAGATGGCAGAGTAGAGAACTACCATTCCAGGAGGAGTTTACACACTATCTCAGGAGGATGTAAGAGTGTCATTGAATTTGATAAAAGTATTATTTCTATTTGCGAGCAGAAAATTGAAGCATTGTTTGATTCCGGTGCTACACATTCATTTATTTCATATGAATGTGTAGAGAGGTTGGGACTTCCTTTGCATGAATTGCCTTATGTGATTAAAGTGTCTACACCATCTGGGTCATTTGATATGACTAGTAAAGCCTATTTGGACGCAGACGTGAGGTTTGAAAATCATTCAACCACTACTAATTTGATCTGGATTCCTATATAGGGTTTGGATGTGATTATCAATATGGATTGGTTGATGGCAAATCATGCCACCTTGGATTGTGCTAGGAAGATAGTTTTGTTACTGGTACATACTACATTGGCTAATATTCCTAGTGAGTTTAAGTTTTTTATTAATGGTACAAGCAGAGAAATTGATGCAACAAGGATGTATGGCTTATATGGTTTTATTCTCAATACATAGGGTCTATAATGGAAGTATTCATAAGATTGGGATAGTGAATGAATTCCCTGAGGTATTTACAGATTATATGTTCGGTTTGCCTCTAGAAAGGGAAGTGGAATTCACGATAGACCTAGTGCCAGGAACTGAACCAATCTCAAAGGCACCATATCGGATGTCACCAATTGAGCTAGCTGAGTTGAAGAAGCAGATAGAGGAGTTACTTGAAAAGGGGTTTATTAGACCTAGCGTGTCACCTTAGGGATCACCTGTACTGTTTGTTAAGAAAAGAATGGCAGCTTATGGCTCTGTATTGATTATAGACAGTCGAATAAGGTGACAGTGAAGAACAAATATCCTTTACTAAGGATTGATTATTTGTTAGATCAATTGGTGGGAGCTTCGGTTTTCTCAAAAATTGACCTAAGGTCAAGATAACATCAATTGAGAGTGCGCTTGGAGGATGTGCCTAGGACAGCTTTTCATACTAGATATGGGCATTATGAGTAATGCCATTTGGGTTAACAAATGCGCCATTACATAAACTGTATATTTAGGCCTTACCTAGATTAGTTTGTCGTGGTATTCATTGATGGCATTCTAATATATTCTAAAGATGAGGAGCAGCATACGAAGCATTTGAGGATTGTGCTATAAATTATGAAGAATAACAAGCTCTATGCCAAGCTTAGCAAATGTGAGTTTTGGTTAAAGAAGTCCGATTTTTAGGACATGTGTTGGCAAAAGGGATTGCGGTGGATCCGCATAAAGTGGATACAGTGTTGAAATGAGAGAGACTTAGTTCTGTGATTGAAATACAGACTTTTCTAGGATTGGCTGGATATTATCGTAGATTTATCTAGGGTTTATATCAAATAGCTTCATCATTGACTAGGTTGACCCGAAAAGAAAGTTAAAGGAGAAACTAACTACAGCACTGGTGTTGGTTATTCCCAATCTATGATTACCAGATGAAGTGTATATGGATGGATATTATCGTAGATTTATCTAGGGTTTATCTCAAATAGCTTCATCATTGACTAGGTTGACCTGAAAAGAAAGTTAAAGGAGAAACTAACTACAGCACTGGTGTTGGTTATTCCCAATCCATGATTACCAGATGAAGTGTATATGGATGCGTCTTTGAAGGGTCTAAGATGTGTGTTGATGCAAGATGAGCGGGTAGTGGCTTATGCTTCTAGACAGCTCAGGACGCATGAAGAGAATTACCCGAACCATAACTTAAAGGCAGTTGTGTTTACACTAAAGATTTGGCGACACTATTTGTATGGAGTAGTGTTCACTATTTTTAGTGACCACAAGAGCCTGAAATATTTTATAGATCAGAAGGAACTTAATATGAGGCAGAGAAGGTAGATGGAGTTCTTGAAGTACTATAGTTTTGAATTTAAATACCATCCGGGGAAAGCAAATGTGGTTGCAAATGCTTTAAGTCGAAAGTCATTACATGTCACTTGACACTATAATTATATGGGATTCATGATGTTTTTCATGTTTCTCAACTAAAGAAGTATCAACCTGATCCATCTCATGTGATTGAACCTGAAGAGGTAAAGCTGCAAGAGAATATGACTTATCGAGCAGAGCTAAAATGAATAGTGGATGTCAAATATAAGCGATTACAGAACAAGACTATTCGACTGGTTAAGGTGGTGTAGAAATGAATGGCTCCTAGTGATGCTGCCTAAGAGATAAAGGACAAAATGAAGCAGCAATATCCCTATTTGTTTCCCTAGGTATGTGTTGTGGTTGTTGTTGAATTTTAAAGGCCAGATTCCTTTAAAGGAGGGGAGACCTATAACATTTGAAAACTTCAAATCAGAAAAATTTAATTAATTAAGGGATAAATTAGTTGAAAAACATGATTAATTTATTTAATTATATTTTTAGGTTGCTAATTAGTTTTTTGGGTCATATTTGGCTCTAAATTGAGTTAGGATGGAAGTCGGATCAAGTTGGGTGGCATCAAGGAGAGCAAAATTGACATTTTGCTCACTGCATTCATCTTGTTCTTTATTTTCTCCACCTTCTCTCTAATTTCTTCATTTTTCTAGCACCCATAACTCCACATTTAGCAATCTAACCTCCACAAAACCACTACCATTCCATTCCTCTTACTTGGATGAACCTATCCCTCCCACTTGTAAGGAGATTTAAAGCTTGATTTCACTATTTCCATGGAGCTCTACTTGGCTATGTCTAGTTCTTGGAGGAGTAAGATGGTTTTGATATTTTCTAGCTAAATTCTCCATAAAATTCTAGGGATGAGTTGATGGAAGAGGAGTTTTAAAGTCTTCATTTGGCTAAGCTCAATTATTTCTTTATCTTGTTTCAATTTCACTAAAATACTATGACTATAGTTGATTGTAGTTCAATTTGACTTTAGTTTCATGGTTGTTTGTAATTTATAGTGTTGAAACAAGATTTTTGACTTCAATTTCACTTCCTTTGAAATTTATAGTGTTGCTAGAAATTTTTGCCATTTAGCTATTTTGCATTGTAATATGTGATTTCATTGGATGAATGTATTGTATTAGCCTAATATGTAATTGTGTGGTGAATACTTGTTGAGTTGCGTGAGTTTTCATAGTTTCAAGCTTAGGTACAGCTTTGGCTAGTAGCAATTGGGAATGAATTTTAACTAAATGCTTAGTTAATTCTTGAGCTAAGCTAGTGAGGTTACCTAAGAGGCTTGTAATAACACTTGGGGAATTGAATTAGCGAAGCTAGATTGCTTGAGATGGTTGTCTTAAGTAAATAGATTTTTAGCTAAGGAAGAGAGGTTGAGTGAGCTGCCATAATTAATTAGAGGCTATTCTTCCATTAGCAACACCCTAGGGTTCCTACATTAAAAGGGAAGTCCATTCCATTCATACTTAAGATTAGTTTTGTAGCATAATTCACTAGATAATTAGGTTAGCAATTAGTTAATCGACTTCAAACTTTAGGTGATTTATTTCACTAGATAACTTTTAAATTAAACTTAAAATAATTCCTTAGGAGATGACATAGGGTTGGCCCTATATTGCATTAAAGTTAGCTTTAGTTTAATTTTGAAGGCAAATGACAATGCCTATCACAATGTGATTTCAAATGGAATGTATTATATGTATGTGTTATGTGTAAGAATGAGTAAAATAGTAAATGAGAACCTTAAATGGTTTGAAAAGCATGATCAAAGGGGTAAGAGTTTACTTGAGTAGAGGAGATGATAACGACCATACAGCAAGATTTCCTTAGTACTTGACAGGATGTGGTGTTGGAAACAATTATCTTTAGTGCCTGGTAAGGTGCAGTGTTGGAGAAGATCTTTTTAGTGCCTATTGAGGTACGGTGTTAGAGATAAGAGATTCCTTACTATTTATGTGATACGGTGTTGGAATCAATGATGCCCTATTGTGTGTACTAAGGGAAACCATAGTCCGTATGTGCATTGGAACATCTTTAGCCATGTGATTCTACCACTACAGGTGAGCTCAAGGCTAATGAGAATGTACATTAGCCTAAGGTGAGTCTATGGTTTCATGTTGAGGTGATTTAGAGGTTTGACCAGCAGTAATCATGCTATATCATGTGATATGATGCTCTGAGATGTTATGGAATGATATGTGAAAGTAGTGAAAAGTAAGAAACGAGATATGTGATATAAATACTATTTTTTCAATGATTTAAACGATATACTATGCCTTACTTTCATATTGTTACATGTGAAAGTCAATAGGAGTGAATTATTCTGTTATTGAGATTTTTATCTCACCTCCGTAGTTACATGTTTTCAGGACTAGGCATTGAGCAGGGCAAGGGAAGAGAGTCTGAACCAGCTTGAGTTGGGAAGCCATGTTTTCTCTGAGTTTGTGTAATGAACTAAACTAAGAATTTATGTAAATACATGTAAATGAGTTGTCATAGGGTTGCATGCATAACTTAAGTGATGATTTTGTAGAATCTTAGCTCAATTGTATATTTTTGTGATGAAATAACTCAAGGGGCTAGGATTGAGTATATTGTGTTGAAATGGTTGTTTGTGTTAGTGACTCTTAAGCACAAGTGAGAAATTATGATGAAATGAATAATTTGGGGCTAAGTTTGTATTGTGAATGTGTTATGTATATGAATGTATGGAGAAATGGCCATGATGAACCTTTTAGTTGCCTTGGGTTATCAAATTTTACTAGAATGTAGAAGTGAGTATTCTAGGTCATTTCCTTAGAGAGCAAAGCATACAAATCATTGTTCAAATGCCACAAATTAATCTGAATTTTCAAGTGACCAAACTAACTCTATAATGCAACAATAAATTTTTGTAAAATTTTGTTTTAGTTGTAATGAAATGAATGATGATTATGGTAAGCCCAAGTCAGATTTCCTAACATTAATCATTGATTTTCAGAATTATAACATCATAAACCTTCTTGATTAACCTAAAATGAGACACTTAGAAACCTCTAAGTGTGGTGTACCATTAGACTCAATAGACACTAATGAATCTAAGTCAAGTGAACTTAGAAATTAACACTATATTCAGCCTTGTTATACACAAGTTTCAGGCTAAAACTAGTGGAAGAAAAACAGCTTAAGTCAAATTTATATAACCAATATGCATCTAACTCAAGTCTACACAAGAACTTGAATAAGAATCAGCAAGAACTTATGAAATAACCTTAGAACATCAACGTTAAATCATAAATTTCAGAACTGAAAATAGCATAAAAATCTAAATTCAACATTCATATTCTCATCAAATCTGAATTAGAATCACAAATTCCTTAACTAAACATAGGTTCAGAATCGAATCCTCAAAGAATCAAAATAAGAACATGAAATCAAGAAAATAAACAACAATTACAAATCTGAAAATCTCATAATGTCAAGTCATCTTTCTTGGAGCTCTAAATGATCAGCCTCTCATGCTCTTCCTCTTTACTTAAATCAGACCTTGAGAAGCCTCCATGAATGTATGAAGATGAAGATGAAATCTAGAGATAAATGTGTGCTGGATGAAATCTGGAGGAGAAGAAAATGGATGAAAATTTGGAGGAGAATGAAGGAAGAATTCAACGTGAATGAAGGAAAAAAGGGAAGAAATGATCTAGATAATGAGAGCATGAGAAGATGGCATGATCTGGACAAGAAGATGAGAGAACTGAATCTGGAAAATTGGAGTGTGAATATGAACGAAAATTGAGAGAGAATATGGCTGAAGTGAGAGAGTAAGATCTGAATTATGAGGCTCCCATCTAAAAATTCAGCTTATGTATGTGTGGAAAATGTGAGTGGTGATAAAACCAAAGTGGATGGTGATAAAAACAAGGAAGGTCCAGATCTGAAATGAGCTGAAAAATGGACAAAAATAAGCTAAAATGGGAATAAAAATGAGGTAGAAAATGTGGCAAGGGACATGTGAACATGTGTGGGAAATGTGACTCCTCCTTAGGCTCCCAATCAGCTGCCACATGTCCTTCCATTAGATCTGATCATGTCACACCTCCCATGCCTCTTCTTCACTTGATGATGTGTCCCTCAATGCTTCCCATGCTCCTTTAATTTTTTTTATTTAATTAATTTTTCCCAATTAAATCTAAATAATGGTGCTACATCATCCCTCAAATAATTCTAGAATTTGCACCCAACAGCCCCTAAATTCTTCATCTTTATTTATTTGCTATCTCTTGAATTTCTCCAAGCATGTGGAGCCTTTGATCTTTGATTCCAAAATTACCCTCACAAAATTTGAAAATAAAAACACAAGACTAAACAAAAAGAAATAAAAGGAAAAGAAGAGAATTAATGCTCAAGATCTTAAATTAGGATATAAAAGTGTCAAAACAATCATCAAATAGCACTACTAGGGTTCATAAAGTCAATCTAAAAATGACAACTCAAAACCGGGAATTAAACCCTATTATGCACATTTTGATGCCAAAAATCAAGAGTTTTAACATGTAAAATATGAGATAGATTAATTTACCCACACTTGAATTTTGCTCTCTGGGCAAAACTCTCTCAAGACCTAGACAAGTAAACAACACAAAGATACAAGTTCTTAAGAGTAAATCCAATTTTCAAAGTCAATGCACTATCACAAGAACTAAACCAATGTTGCAATCTATAGAGAAAACCTTAATACATCACAAGTAAACCATTTGCAAAAATGTAATCTCAAAGAGAAACCTCATGAGATTAGTGTTTCACTCTAGCACTCGGAGTATAAGGATATAAATATCACTCAAGTTCCTTGGCAAGTCATCCTACCATAGGCTTGTCATCCCTTTATCTCTCCACTACTAAGATGCAAGGGTTCTCAAGAATCATATGGACTTTTAAAGAGATATAATGTGCTCAATTAATAGTACTTAGATTTGCATGTGAAAAGGGTAGAGATTAGCTTAAGAAACTTGTCTTGGCCACAATGTAAGTATGTTCAATATATATGACTACTCAAAATTAAACCAAATAGATAACATAATAGGGATCATAGATGGAATGAATCATTGGCCAAGAATGAGATGAAATGAGAATCTACAAATAGGAACAAGTGAATCAAATAACAAACCTAAGGAAACTTACTTATTCAAACTCTTTATTTTGCTTTTCTTTGATTCACTTTGGATCTCTTTTCTCAAATATATTTCTTTCTTTTTCTTCTTTCTACAGTCTTTGCTTTCTTTCTTTTCTATCACTTCTTTCTTTATTTAGTTTTTCTCTTGCTGTTTCTTCTTAATTTCATTTTTTTTCTTCTTGTTCTTTTTAAAGCATAGCTTCTAACATTTGGTACAACTCAAGAAATGTTCCTAGTGGCCAATGTGAATGAATGAAATAGATCCCAATGGATGTTATATACTAGTTTAATTAAAAATAGTCAATGCACATTAAAACATACTAAATGAGAATACATGCAATCTATCCAAAATAGGTCAAGTGTTTAAAAATAACAAAATAAAGAAAGGCTCTATTTGGCTAAGCAAGAAATAATCAAGTAATTAAGGGTTAGCTAAAAGGTCTTGGGCACTTTAATGATGATCATAATCACTTTCCCTACAACCAATGCACAAGTGTAGCCTCAAGTAAGAGAGAAAATGAATTCTAGAGGATTAACAAAATCAAAAAACATAGAACTCTCAACAGTTGAAGGCCCCTTCCATATGGTTTATTATTGCCTCTCTTAATCAATTACACTCAACCAAATGATTTTTTGCTTCAAAACAGATTTAAGCTAAAGAAAGAAACATCTCAAAAGTTCAAACTTCAAATGTAAAAACTAAGCTCATCTTCAAAACTCAAGATTGCTCACAAAACAAACATTTTTTTTTTCAAGAACACCCTTCCCCTACACTTAAAACAATGCATTGTCCCTAATGCATGCAAAATTATGATAGAAAGAATTAAACTCAAATCTGTAATGAATGTCAAAGTGCAAGAAAAGGTCCAATTTTTTCAAAATCAACAAAGAAAAAAAAACACACAACAAAGAAAAAACCTAAAACAAAAACCTAATCAAAGACCAAAAAAATTTTTTCCAAAATTTTCTTCTTCTTTTTGTTAACCTACTGAAATAGGTCATATCTCCCCTGATCTACTTCATATTTTACATGTTATACACTTAGTTTTTGGCACCAAATAGTGCATATTAGGGTTTGTTTTCCGATTTTTAGCTATGTTTCACACATTGACTACATAGACCTTAATAATGCTATTTGGTGGATGGTTTGAGACTTTAAGATGCTTGATTGGATTTTTGAGCCTAAATTCTCATTTTCTTCCTTTTTAATTTTTCTTTTTAGAATTTATGTAGTATTGTGTTTTTATTTTCAGATTTGTGTGAGGCCAATCTTGGAATCAAGGAACAAAGACTTGGTCAACAACAATTTTGGACAGGTCAAGAGGACATGAAGGGCTGAATGGTGTCATTTTCAGATTTAATTAATGTTGAGTTGGCAAGCCTAATTTCAGAAATTCTTTGAGGAAATTAAATAAATAATGGGCAAGTCATGAGCACATGTGCATGAGGTGTAGACCTGATCCAAGAATTCATTGCATGACATCATCATGAGAAATGGGAGCAATTCAGACATGAATTCAAGCTGGTCACATGGGAAGCAATAGCTGACATCATCATGAGGTAATCAAAGAGCGATTTAGGCATGATTTAGTCTGAAATGCATGAAACTCACGTGGAACTGAAGCAAGCTAAGGGGAATCACGTTTTTGTCCATGCATCAAGTCACATTTCCCATGCTCATTCATTCAGTTATGAGGCACCAGATTCAGTTTGAATTTCAGCCAATTAATTCCATTTTCCGGCTAGAAATTAACCAACTTCAGATCTGAATTTTCCTTGTTTTTATCACGACTCACTTTGGTTTCATCACCTTCACATTATTCACACATACATAAGCTGAATTTTCAGATTGGAGCCTCATAATTCAGATCCCACTCTCTTGCTTCAGCCATATTCTCTCTCAATTTTCGTTCATATTCACTCTCCAATTTTCCAGATTCAGTTCTCTCATCTTCTTGTCCAGATCACACCATCTTCTCATCCTCTCATTGTCCAGATCATTTCTTCTCCTTTCTCCTTCATTCAGCTTGAATTCTGCCTTCATTCTCCTCCAAATTTTCGTCCATTTTTTTCTTCTCCTCCAGATTTCGTCCAGCACACATTTATCTCCAGATTTCATCTTCATCTTCATACATTCATGGAGGCTTCTCAAGGTCTGATTCAAGTGAATAGGAAGAGCATGAGAGAGGCTGATCATTTAGAGCTCCAAGAAAGATGACTTGACATTATGAGATTTCCAAATTTGTAATTGTTGTTCATTTTCTTGATTTCATGTTCTTGTCTTGATTAATTGAGAATTTTGAATTTTGAACCTGTTTTGGTTGAAGACTTTGTGATTCTAATTCAGATTTGATAAGAATATGAATGTTGAATTTAGATTTTCATGCTATTTTCAGTTCTGGAATTTATGATTTACCTTAATATTCTAGGGTTATTTCATAAGTTCTTGCTGATTCTTGTTCAAGTTCTTATGTAGACTTGAGTTAGATCCATATTAGTTATATGAATTTGACTTAAGGTATTTTTCTTCCACTAGTTTTGGTCTGAAACTTGTGTAGAACAAGGAAGAATATAGTGTTAAATTTTAAATTCACTTGACCTAGATTCATTCGTGTCCATTGAGTCTAATGGTGCACCACACTTAAAGGTTTCTAAGTATCTCATTTTAGATTAATCAAGAAGGTTTATGATGTTATGAAAATCAATGATTAATGTTAGGAAATCTGACTTGGGCTCACCATAATCATCATTCATTTCATTCCAACTAAAACAGAATTTTACAAACATTTATTGTTGCATTATAGAGTTAGTTTTGTCACTTAAAAATTTAGATTAATTTGTGGCATTTGAACAATGATTAGTATGCTGTGCTCTAGGGAAATGACCTAGAATACTCACTTCTACATTTTAGTAAAATTTGATAACCCAAGATGACTAAAGGGTTCATCAAGCATAAATGTCCTCAAGTTGAGCATTAGGCCTGTCATAATTATTAGTATGAAAGTACCCAGCCATGTTATCCAAAAATCAATGAATTTTCAACCAAAGTTTTTAAAGAAGAAGAATATACCCTTACAAGTTCTACAAGACTTATATAGCTTAGAACACCCAAGAAATGATACTGGAATTAAGAAAAATCAAAAATACAAAAATAGGCAAAATTTTGAAAAATTGGTAGAAATAAAACACACTGAAGTAGTATTTTTGTAAATTTTTCTTGAAAGTGAAAAGAAACAAATTAGAAAAAACTCAAAACTAAAAAATTAAATCTTAAACACTGAATTAAGTTCAGAAATTTTTGTAAACAAAATTTCCAAGCAGGGAAAGAGATATGCTTATCCAAAATAGCCCTGTCTACCTAGAGTGTCACTGGGAGTCAATAGTGGACCTTATGTGCTTGTTCAGTGCATAACTCTCTAGTCCTGAATCAAATTTGGCTGAAATTTTTACCTGAAACTTTCAACACGCATAAGGTTATACAATCCAATTTTCAAGAAAAAATTCATAGTCAATTCTTTCCAGTGTTTTTTCAAATTAGGGTCTTTAGCACTGGAAATTCTAGTAAACCCTGTTTCAGTCAAGCAAAAATTCAACCAACTTAATGGCCGAATTAGCAACTGTGTTCAACAGCACAAATGTTTCTAAGATAACCAGGAACATAATGAAACAAGAACTAGGTCAAAATGATATGTCTAGCAAAAATTATACCCATCCAAATTTCGTGCAAAATTTCTGGGTAGAGCAAATTCTCACAGCTTGCTGGCACTTGAGCTAACCTTGACAGATTTAGCTTGTACGTCCAGAATCAATACTATTGTGACTATATCCAATAGCAAACAGACCAAACAAGTGATCAAATGCTCAGAAAACACAAATCAACCGCCACAACACAAATTCCAAAATTCAGCCAAAATGTAAAACAAATTAAAATAGCAATTGAAACCACAATTTGTATGGCTAGTTGCTCCTCGACAACGACGCCAATTGATGAACCCTTTAGTTGCCTTGGGCTATCAAATTTTACTAGAATGTAGAAGTGAGTGTTCTAGGTCATTTCCCTAGAGAGCAAAGTGATAGGAAATTAGTCGCTTATCCTCAAAATTACACTAAAGCTAACCCTAATGCAATATAGGGCTAACCCTAGGTCATCTCCCAAGGAATGGTTTTAAGTCTAATTGAAAGTTATCTAGTGAAATAAATCAACCAAAGTTTGTAGGAATTTAACTATCTAGCTAATTATCTAAACTAATTACCTAATATGCAAGTAATTAAAATGCTAGTGAAAGTGAGTGAAATGAACTTCCCTTTTTACAATAATGGAACCCTAGAGATTAGTTGATTTTGGACTCATTATCTTCTCATGATTAGGCTAAGTTTAGCTTCCCTTTCCTCTTGACTAAAGCTGTCATGACTTAAGAAAATTATCCTAAGCCAATTAACCTAATTAGCTAACCTCCCTAGGTCTTAGATTAAAGTCCCTAGTTCAATTAACCAATTGGTGAAGACATTAGCCAAGTGATTCATTCAAAATCCTCTCTCAACAGCCATGGTCAAACACATAAATTGAGCAACCACAAGATTATGTCAAGCTACTCAATAACACAAGCATTAACACCACAAGATTATGCAATATTAACACAAGAAATTCACTAATTGAAAAACACAAGATTATGTGCCAAACAAAGAGTGGCAAAATTCAGTCATGGCTGTCCAAGGAAGAAATTAAATGAAACAATCCTCTCTCTTTACATCAACATCAAATTCAAATTAGAATTTATAAGCTAAGATGATTAGACCCTAGATTAAGGAATCTAACCATCTAGTAAAAAGAGAAGAGGATAGAAAACAAAAGAACTTAGCCAATTTGAAGCTCAAGACTCATCCTCCATCTTCATCTCTCTAGGATTCCACAAAGAAACTTAGCCAATCTTCATCTTCAAGAACCCTAGTGATTGCTTGTGAAGGCCAAACTCCATAGCTCTTGAATGATGGAAATGAGCTTCAATCCTTGTGAAAATGGAAGGGATGGAATGAAAATGAAGAGAGGAGAAGAATGGTATGAGTTTTGTGGAGGTTTGGTGGCTGAAAATGGAGGTTAGGGTGCTGGAAAATGAAGAACAAAAGAGAGAAAATGAAGAACACTATGAACAAGAGAGAGAGAATGTGGAAGATGAATGAGATATGTGTTGGATCCCATTTGGGACTTAAAATGGCGTGCTCCTTGGTGTCTCCCATCAGCTGAAGCTTAATTAAAATAAGGAAAAAGAAATTAAAATGTAAATGGGAGCCTTGTCACACTTGCAAGGTGGCAACTTCCTATTGGTTTGTAGATGATTCCAATGTGTGCCTAATTTCCCATGTGTCATCCACATCATTTTAGCTGATCTAATCCCTCAAAATAATCATAATTCACGTGCAAACCATTAGCCATTGTCCTCAAGGAGTGTTGACCTCAATTGCCCAATTGATGCACAAGTCACATGCCACCTATGTCACATAAATCACATAATTCAATTAAATAGCATATGATATAATAAAATCTAATTCATGTCCAGAATTAAATTCATAATTAGAAGGGAGAATTTATTAAATTAATCAAGTTTCAGGCTGCACAAAATTATATAAAAATTTTCACACAAAGGCAAACCAAAAACTAGGACAAACTAAGACACTTAAGAAAGTGTTGACTTTTTTATTTAATTACTCCTAAACTAAAATAAATTTTAAAAATATAATTTCACCATTCATCAACTGGACATAAAATGCACTTTATCAATTTTTCTTGTACATTTTCTCAAAAGTTCATTTTTTGGACCAAAATGCCCCTAGTGCACTGATCTTAGAAACTTAGGCAAAGTTCCAAATCTAATGCAATGTGTGCACTTGAAGGTGATAAATCATTAATAAAATGGTCCTAATTGACAAATAAAAGTGGGTAACAAATGTGTTCTATCACAAAGCATACAAATCATTGTTCAAATGCTACAAATTAATCTGAATTTTTTAAGTGACCAAACTAACTCTATAATGCAACAATAAATGTTTGTAAAATTCTTTTTAGTTGTAATGAAATGAATGATGATTATGGTGAGCCCAAGTCAGATTTCCTAACATTAATCATTGATTTCTAGAATTATAACATCATAAACCTTCTTGATTAACTTAAAATGAGACACTTAGAAACCTCTAAGTGACAGTACCCATTAGACTCCAATGGATACTAATGAATCTAGGTCAAGTGAACTTAGAAATCAACACTATATTCAGCCTCGTTCTACACAAGTTTCAGACCAAAACTAGTGGAAGAAAAATAGCTTAAGTCAAATTCATATAACCAATATGCATCTAACTCAAGTCTATACAAAAACTTGAACAAGAGCTAGTAAGAACTTATAAAATACCCTAGAACATCAACATTAAATCATAAACTCCAGAACTAAAAAAAAGCATAAAAATCTAAATTCAACATTCATATTCTCATCAAATTTGAATTAGAATCACAAATTCCTTAACTAAACATAGGTTCAGAATCGAATCCTCAAAAAATCAAAATAAGAACATGAAATCAAGAAAATAAACAACAATTACAAATCTAAAAATCTCATAATGTCAAGTCATCTTTCTTGGAGCTCTAAACGATCAGCCTCTCATGCTCTTCCTCTTCACTTGAATCAGACCGCCTCCATGAATGCATGAAGATGAAGATGAAGATGAAATCTGGAGATAAATGTGTGCTGGACGAAATCTGAAGGAGGAGAAGAAAATGGGTGAAAATTCAGAGGAGAATGAAGGCAGAATTCAAGCTGAATGAAGGAGAAAGGAGGAGAAATGATCTGGACAGCGAGAGGATAAGAAGATGGCGTGATCTGGACAAGAAGATGAGAGAACTGAATCTAGAAAATTAGAGTGTGAATATGAACGAAAATTGAGAGAGAATATGGCTGAAGTGAGAGAGTGGGATCTGAATTATGAGGCTCCCATCTGAAAATTCAGCTTATGTATGTGTGGAAAATGTGAGTGGATAAAACCAAAGTGGATGGTGATAAAAACAAGGAAGGTCCAGATCTGAAATAAGCTGGAAAAATGGACGAAAATAAGCTAAAAATGGGAATAAAAATGATGAGGTAGAAAATGTGGCAAGGACATGTGAACATGTGTGGGAAATGTGACTCCTCCTTAGGCTCTCAATCAGCTGCCACATGTCCTCCCATTAGATCTAATCATGTCACACCTCCCATGCCTCTTCTTCACTTGATGATGTGTCCCTCAATGCTTCCCATGCTCCTTTGATTTTTTTTAATTAATTCTCCTCAATTAAATCTGAATAATGGTGCTACATCATCCCTCAAATAATTCTGGAATTTGCACCCAACAGCCCCTAAATTCTTCATCTTTATTTATTTGCTATCTCTTGAATTTCTCCAAGCATGTGGACTAGCCTTTGATCCTTAATTCCAAAATTGCCCTCACAAAATCTGAAATAAAAACACAAGACTAAATAAAATTTTAACAAAAAGAAATAAAAGTAAGAGAAGAGAATTAATGCCCAAGATCTCAAATTAGGATATGAAAGTGTCAAAACAATCATCAAATAGCACTACTTGGGTTCATAAAGTCAATCTAGAAATGACAACTCAAAATCGGGAATTAAACCCTATTATGCACAATTTGATGCCAAAAATCAAGTGTTTTAACATGTAAAATATGAGATAGATCAGGCCAACTGGGCCATGTTATGCCAAAAAATGGCATGTTGTGCAAAATTGTGAAATGTGAAAACTGGCTGAAGAAGGGTCAAATTAGGATAGATGTGTGTGATTGTGATAAATTGTGGTTAATCAAGTATATTAGATCCATTTAGACTTGATTAAAGGTCTTGTGTGGTCTAATGAAAGAAAGGGATTGATTTGAGTACTTGGGCGCGTAATTTTTTTAGAAAAAGTATTTTTTGCACTTAGTTGTCCAAATTTTGATCGGATTGTTAGATCCATCCAAACCTGACTCATTAGTTAGCTTACTAGCTAAGCTTCGTGTAGGTGCTTGAATCACTCCAATCGAATGTTGTATATAAAAATGGCGTACGCTAAAAGTTTATCATTTTTACTGTCAAAATGACAGCAGAGAAATTTGAACAGGTGTGCCATGGCACATAATGTCACATGCCACATTGCATGACATAAGAAGTTGAGCATGTGGCTTTGTGCCACATGCTGCAGCGCACGTACTACACATCACGATGCACAGACCAAATTCCCTGTTGATTTTTATGATGAAAATGCATGCAATTGAGATGAGAGTGCTCATAGGATGTGTTCACAACATATTAGAGTAATGTTTGATTTGCTTTTTGCTATGTGTCTCTCTGATTTGTTATGATTTTGATGATTTTGTGAAATTAGTCTTGATTTTAAATAAGTCTTTTGATTTATGATTAGTGTGTGATGTGGTAGCACTATAATCTTATCCTATATATGGAGTTTATATATAAGGAAGGTTACACATTCTGGTCTATTCTCAGAATGAGGAGCAATATGAAAAGTATTTGAGGATGGTGCTTCAAATTTTGAAGGATAAGAAGTTGTATGCCAAGCTTAGTGAAAGTGAGTTTTGGTTGCGAGAAGTTAGATTTTTAGGACACATAATGTCTGCGGATGGGATTTCTGTAGATGCACAAGAGATTAATGCAGTGTTGAAATGGGAACGTCCTAGTATGGAGATACACAGTTTTCTAGGATTAGTTGGGTATTATCGACAATTTATCTAAGGATTTTTCTGGATGGCTTCCTCTTTGACTAAGTTAACACAAAAGATCAGCCTTATATTTGGGACGACCAGTGTGAGGTGACATTTCAAAAGCTAAAAGAGAAGTTAACTACAGCACCAGTACTAATTATCCTAATATAAGGTTACCTTACGAGATGTATACTGATGCGCTGTTAAAAGGCTTAGGATGTGTCTTGATGCAAGACAGTCAAGTGGTAGCATATGCTTCTTGATAGTTGAGACCACATAAAGAGAATTATCCTACTCATGATTTCAAACTTGCAGCCGTGGTGTTTGCTCTAAAGATTTCACTCCATTATCTATTTGGTATAGTATTCAGTATGTACAGTAACCATAAGTCTAAAATGCCTAGTAGATTAGAAGGAGTTGAATATGAGGCAGATGGGATGAATCGAGCTTCTTAAAGATATAATTTTGAGTTGAAATATCATCCGAGTAAGGCGAATATGGTTGCTGACACATTGAGCTAGAAAACTTTACATGTTGCAAGTCTAATGATGCAAGTGCATAGATTGATGGAATCTTTTATAGAATCATAGTTAGATGTGCCATTGAAGGCGTTAGTTGATGCCTATTCCATGGAGGTAGTAATGATTTCTGGAAGAAGTTGAGAATGGCACAACTAGAAAATGAATGTCTTATAAGGATTAGAGAAGAAATTGAGGTAAATTAGGCCAAAGATTTTAGTTTCCATGATGACAGATATGTAGTCTATTGGGATAGGATTTGTGTGCCTAACGATGTCAATATGAGAAAGGTTGTCCTGAATGAAGCTCATTATAGTAAGTATATGGTCCATTTGGGAGCTACAAAGATGTATCAAGATGTGAGGCAATATTGGTGGTGGCTTGGTATAAAGAGAGAGGTAACTGACTTTGTGACTCGTGCTTGACCTACCAGAAGGTTAGGATAGAACAATATAGACTAACGGGAATATTGCAATTGTTGGATATCCCTAAGTGGAAATAAGATAGTATATCCATAGATTTCATATCTAGATTACCGAGAACTCATTAGGGCATTATGTCATTTGAGTAATTATTGATAGATTCACAACATCGGCTCATTTTCTAGCCATTCGGATAAGTGATTCTCTAAAAAAGTTAGTAAAGGTCTATATCCAAGAAGTTGTGAGGCTGCATGGAGTGTCAAAGAGTATAGTGTCTGTTAGAGATTTAAGGTTTATATCCATGTACTGGGGAGCTTTGCAGTAAGCTATCGGTACTGAATTGAGATTCAATACAACCTATCATTTGCATATGGATGGATAGATAGATCAGACTATACAGACTCTAGAAGATAGTTGAGGGCATGTGTATTGGAGTTGAATGATATAGCTAGGACACCCATCTTCCTTTGGCTAAGTTTGCTTATAATAACATTACCATTATAGTATTTAAATGGCATCGTATAAGGCATTGTATGGAGGAAGTGCAAATTGCCTTTATGTTAGACAAAATTGAGTAAGAAGAGTATGTTGGGACAAGATATTATAAATCAGACGACTCCAAAGATTGAATTGATTAGGCATAAGTTGTTTGATGGCTCAGAGTAGGCAAAAGAGTTATACGAATGGTGTAGAGGGCCATTAGAGTTTCTAGTTATGAACTTATGGTGAATATGTGTGAATGTGAAGACAAGAGAATTGTAGTAAATTAAATGATACCGAACTGATATGTTTGATGTAATGTTGTGAAATGTAGAAATGGGCTGTTGAATGGCCAAATCTTGATCTCTGTGCATGTATGTTATAAATTATGGTCAATCAGGTGTATATAGTCCTTTTGCACATGGTTCAAGGCCTAGAATGGTCTAAAGAGATAATATAAGTGATTTGAGCACTTGTTTTTATTAAATTTTTAGAAAAAGTAACTTTTTACACTAGGTATCCAAATTTTTATCGGACCATTAGATCGTGTTCAACACTACCTTAATAGTTAGTTAATGAACTAAGCTTCATGTGAACGCTTGAACCACTCCAATAGGATGTCATATGTGGAAACAAAACACACCAAAAGTTCGCCCTATGAACTGTCATATGACAGCTGCATAAAACTATCATGTACACCATGGTGCATTGCATGCCACGCCATTATGCATGTCACAGAGAGGGCTAACTTTGTGCCTCATGTTGTGCCAGATGTGGTATACGTCACGGTGCATGGTCTATTTCTTGACTTCTTTTCCTCATTTTAAGGCATGCAATGAGTGTAATGAATGCATATATTTGATTTTTGCTATGTATTGCTCTGATATATTAAGGATTTTAAGGATTTAAATAATTGAATCTTAGGCCCAAGCTTTTCAAACAAAGTATTTAAATATAGTTTTGTTTTGTCATCATGGTGATTAAGTTAACCCCTCTTAAGTCATGTGGATACTAGGAGAGGTTACAATAATTAATATAGGTGCTGTAATCAATTTCTCTTTCAACCTCCGAGATGCTATCTCACACCAGTCATCCCAGATACACAATTGATCTTTCCTTGTCAATTTCATCAAGGAGAAGCAATCTAGGAAAATCCTTGGATAAATTGCCCATAATATCTAGCCAAACTGAGAAAACTGCATATTTCTATGACCTAACTCAGACACTCCTACTTTAACATGGCATCAACTTTATGCAAATCAATTGAAATCCCATCTAGAAATAAAGGGGGTTTTGGGAAAAATATCTAGGTTAGGAATTTGAGTCAGTATGAGAGAGATTTGATCAAAATGAATTTTTTCGGATGAAGAGAAAATGATTGACACTATAAGACATATAGAAAGGTCAGAAAGAAAGTTGAGAATCAAAGAGAGCTATAACGATTAGATTTTGATCTAGTAAAATGAAAAAATAAGCTTAAATCATATATATAGAGATGAGCCATTCACACGTGAATATGAAAGTGATTCATGCTTAAAATGTCATGATTTAAAAAATATTGCTTTATTAATGACATTTCAGGCTTGAAATCAACTTGCTTTCACACGTGATTTGTCATGATTTGTCTTGATATTAGAGAATTGCATTTCTGTGTCACAATTCACACTTGAAATCAACTTGCTTTCATGCATGATTTGTCATGATATTAAAGAATTGGCTTTTCTATGACAATTCATGCTTGAAATCAACTTGCTTTTGCACGTGATTTGTCATGACTTAATGGAGCCACATTCTGTAATACATTTCAAACATGTAAAACACATTTGAAATAACCTTTTTAATTAAGATAGCTCACTTAAATCCAATTCAAGCTTAAAGCATCTTGTTTTATTCTTGAAATAGAACTCCTTTACTATAATAACCCTAAATTAAATATAATTACCAAGATTTAATAGGTGAGTCCTGCGAAACAAATTGAAAGCACTCAAAGCTTATGTTAGTAATATTCAAAATATAAGCCATGCAAAAATATATATATATATATATATAATTGAAATTAAAGTTCTATTATAGTTCATTGGGATTTACATTCCTAATTCTCTTCTTATAATAGTGAATTATTCTTCAGCCAAAAGTTGGTAATATTGTCTGCTAGTTGTTTAATTATAGGAACAAATTCTAGCACAATGTCCTTCTTTTACACATGGTCTCTTAGAAAATAATGCCTCATGTTATTGTACTTAGTTCTTGAATGTTAGACCGAATTTTTAACTAGATTGATAGTACTTGTATTATCACATCTGATTGGAATTTCTTTCAAATGAATTCCTAAATCTTCTAGTTGTTGCTTGTGCATAAAAGCTTCTAGCAACTATATACTTAGCTTCACATAGGGAGAGTGATACACTATTGTACTTTTCCTAAACCATGAGATAAGTAAGCCTCCAAAGAATTGACATGTTCCACTTATGCTCTTTCTATCTATTTTATAACTAGCATGATCAGCATCTGAGTATGTAATTAGTCAGGTTCTCCTCTTTTAGGAAACTAGAATCCTAGTTATGGTGTACCATTTAAGTATTTGAAGATTCTTTTTACAGCTTTTAGATGAGACTCTTTTAGATCTAATTGAAATCTTGCACACATGCAAACACTGAACATAATAACAAGGGTACTAGCAATGAGATAAAGTAATGACCCAATTATTTGTCTATATTTAGCTTGATCCACCTTCTTTTCTTTTTCATCTTTATCCATCTTAATGGAAATACTCATAGGAATATTGCTTGGATTGAAATTTTCATATCCAAATTTCTTTAGTAGCCTATGTGTATATTTAGTTTGACTTATGAAGATCCCATCTCTCATTTACTTAATTTGCTATCTAATGAAGAAGTTTAGTTCCCCTATCATGAACATTTTGAATTCTCCTTGCATAATTTGTGCAAATTATGCAAGGAGTAAACTTCTTTTAAAATCTTTACTTAGTAAGAAGGAACTTAACATATCATAACAGGCTCTAAGGGTTTATTTGAGACCATACAAAGCCTTTTTTTAGTTTGTAAACATGATTTGGAAAAGATAGATCCTCAAATCTTGGAGATTGCTCCACAAATACCTCTTTAGTAATTAGACCATTCAAGAAGGCACTTTTAACATCCGTTGAAAAAGTTAAAAATCTTTTATGCATGCAAACTGTAAGTAAAAGCTTAATTTCCTCAAGTCTAGTAACTAGAGCAAAAATTCCATCATAATTAATACCTTCTTCTCAATTATAAGCTTTTGCAACTAGTCTAGCTTTATTTTGACAACAATTCTAGTCTTATCAATTTTATTTTTATAGACCCATTTTGTTCCAATTACGAAACAACCTTGGCACTAAATCCCAAATTTGACTTCTTTCAAACCGATTAAATTCTTCTTGTATTGCCAAAAGCTAGTATTTATTAGAGAAAGCTTCTTTAAGGTTAGATGGTTCAACATTAGAAAGAAATGCACTAAAATGACTTATTTCACTAAGTGAACCTCTAGTTCTAACCATGTCATCAACTTGTCCAATAACTTGATCAATTGGATGGGAGTTACAATATTTCCATTTCTTTGGAAGATCATTTTTCTGCCCATTTAAATTTCCTATCATGGAATCATTGTTGGTTTGATTTTCTTCCTCATCATTCAGTGAGAGATCATTAAGAGAAAGATTCCTCAAATTTGGCGTGAATAGGTTCTTCACTAGTTAAAGTTCTCTTATTGAAAAATTTAAAAGCTTTCTTCTATTAAAATATCCTAGAAAAATAGCTTTATCACTTTTAGAATTAAATTTATCTAAATTATCTTTGTCATTATTGAGAACAATACACTTACAGCCAAATACATGAAAATGTGAGGTATTGGGCTTCCTTCCTTTGTAAAGCTCATAAGGTGTTTTGTTGAGGATTAGTCTTACATAAGTTCTATTAGTGATTAAGCATGTTATGCTCACAACATCAGCCTAAAAGTATTTTGATAGCTTCTTTTCACTTAATATTACTCTTGCCAATTTCTCTAATGTTATGTTCTTTCTCTCTACTACTCTATTTTGCTAATGAGTTCTCAATGCTGAGAATTCATGACTTTTACCCTGTTCTTCACAAAACTAAATGGAGTTGAAATTGTCTAATTCTCCACCATGGTCACTTCTTATTTTCACAATTTTCAAATCTTTTTCATTCTAAACTTTCATAGCAAAAGCCACAAAAAAATCAAAGGTTTGATCTTTGTGAGACATGAAGATGGTCTATGTGAATCTTGAATAATCATCAACAATAACAAAAGTGTTAAGATTAGCCCCTAAGCTTTTTACCTTGCTAGACCAATTAAGTCCATGTGAAGCAATTCAAGACCACATTTGTTGTTGTGAAAGGTGACTTTGACTTGATTTCCCTCTATAAAAGCATCATATAACTTTTCAACCTCAAATTTTATCTTTGATAAACTAATAACAAGATCCCTTTCAACCAACTTGTAAAGTTGCTTCATATTTATATTAGCTAGTCTATTATGCCATAGCCAGCTCTCACAATTTATAGATATTAGACATTTAGTGTTTAAGGAATCATCATCATAGAGATTAATGGAGTACACATTTTGAATTCTTTTTCCTTTTACAATGATTTTTCCTAGTTTTCTCATCTCTTATAAGGCAACATACAACATTAAATATACTTCATAACCTTTGTCATATAATTAACTTATGCTTAAAAGATTATGTCCTAGACCATCAACTAAATAGACATTATCAATACAAGGTATTGAAATAATTCTTACCAACCTTACCTATACTCATAATTCTAACTTTTTCATGGTTTACAAAGGCAACAATACACTATCTTTGTTTTCTTCTGTACATAGAAACATAAAAATGTGACCAATCATTTGTTTAGGTCCTAATGGGTTAGTAGACCCCTATAGAACCTACTTCATATTCTACCCTTATTTCCTATGGATACATGACTTAGTCATGTGTCCTTTCTTGTTGCAATAAAAGCAAATGGATTTGGGTGAGTTAGTCATAGTAGAGGCTATAAAAAAGTTATTCTAGTATTTTTCTTTTTACTTAGGCTTGTAACCTAAGCTTGCTTTATCATAAATACTTTTTTATTGACTTAATAATTTGTTTAAATTTTTCCTTCCTTTGACAAATTTAGCAAGAGTATTTTTCATATCTTTCTTTTTAAATACATGAAGTCTGTAATCAGTACAATGAGTTTCATTTTCAAAACTATATATCTTCTTTATAGATTCATTTTCAATTCTCAAAAGCATATTTTCCTTTTTTGAGATTGCAAGCTTCTTTTAGTTTGCACAAGATTTTTCATAAGCAAGAATGACTCATTATTCAATTCTTTAAATGCAGTTTTTAATTCAAAACTAAATTCAAAATCAGAGTTTGAGTCCGAATCATATACCTATTCTTTGTCACTTTTTGCCATAAGACAAATATTTTCTTTTTCTTCTTTAGACTCTTCATTACTATTGCCCCAAATGGATGAAAGATATGCCTTGAATTTCTCTTTGTCATATTTGTAGTTTTTATTCTTTTGTGTTAAGGGACAATCAACTTTAATGTGGCCTGGCTTTTTACACTTGAAGCATGTAATCTCCTTATCTTTCTTCCATGGAAATCTTTTGTTGAACTTTTTCTTCCTAAAGAATTTGCAAAATTTCTTAACAAACATAGCTATTTCTTTATTAGAATTTTCATTGTCACTAGTTCTAGAATCAGAACATTCTTTTGAAGCTTTTAGTGCTAATGATTTCTTTTTCTTTTCTGCATCTTCCTTCAGCATGATTAGTCCTCCTTCATATTCAGCCAAACTGCCAAATAATGCAGAAACTAATCTCATTCAATCACTCTTTGCTTCTTTAATGGTAGTGATTTTAATTTGCCATTCTATAGGGAGTCCTCTCATTATTTTTTTGACTTCTCCTTCTATGAATATGTCTTTTCAAGTACAGCAAGCTCATTCATCATGTGAGTGTATTTTATTTGCATTTCCTTGATATTCTCCCTAGTTTTCATCATGAAGAGCTCATGTTCTTGAGTCAGCATATTCATTTTATTTTCTTTGACTTCTTCTGTGCTTTCATGAGCTATTTTAAGAGCAACCCATATTTCTTGAGCAATGATAACTTGCAATGATTAAGACACTTGCAATGATTAATTTTGCCATAGAATTATTAGCACCATCTTCTCTTCTTTCTCAGTGAATTCACTCTTGATTTTCTTTATTTATTCTCTATCTACAATCTTGATTGGAATATGAGGACCATTTTCCATAATACCCCATAAATCCAAAACGAATGCCTAAAAGAGAAATCTCATTTTACTCTTCCAAAATGTATAGTTTTCACCACTGAATACTAGAGGCCAGTTAATCTCAGCACCCTTAGGAAGTTACAGTCAGCAAAACCAGTCATAGGATCCTCTTAGGCTGTTAATTCTGAAATCAAGAGACCTTGTTCTGCTACCAAATGTTAGATATGATTGGCACCTAAAAGGGTGTGAATTAGGTGACAATGGATTTTTCTAGATTTATTTACCTAAGAGAATGCAATCAAGATCATGAAAGATTTAAGGAAGAAAAGCTTTGACACAATGAATTTATCCTGGTCTAGCCTAACCACTTGGCCTACATTCAATCCTCAAGATCATCCTTGATATTTTTAACTATAATCACAAGCTTAAGTGATCATTTATAATCTTAGTACAACTCTCAAGACTTGACTATTCTTGTTTTAACAACATTACTTGTTACTAGTAAGTTGTCACAACCCACTTAGAAAATCTCCTTCCAAGATTTTAATTTAATTGTAATGAAAAATCTCTCAAAGAATAGCTTTATGTAAGATTAGATAAAATACAATAAAAACTTATGAACTAATGAAAGTTTTTCATAAATTTTTTAAAGAGTCGTTATAAGAGTGAATGCATGATCTTTGATGGACAAAATAATGCTTTCAAGAATGCTCAGACTTAGAATGACACACTGGATTGTTCAAAATTCGTGATTCAAACTTGAATTGAGACATATATATAGTTTAATAAGGTTTTAGGTTGGAATAGTGAATATAGCCATTGGTGACATTTCTAGCATGGAACCTATCTCATTCATGCATGAAATAAAGTATGGCCATGTTCCAATCCTTCATATATGACAAGCCAAGTGTAGACATAGGATGATTCTCATATGATTTGTAAGGTATGAATTTCAAACCATTCTGTGTGACAAATCAAGTGTGGATCCCTCTCATTCTCATGCATGAAATGGCTGGCAAAAAGCCCAAGCCATTCTGATGACAAATCATGCTTGAATCCTCAAGTATTTCAAGTGTGGATTATCATGTATAATTCTCATTCTTCATATCTATGAAAAATCACCCATAGACCCTTAGAGCATTCAAGCGTGGATTGAATGACAAAAATACTTAGCTTCTTTAGGTGACCAATCATTCTTGAGTTGGCTTGATTGGTTTTAGGCTCTTTTATATCAAATTTTTGGTTCAAGTGATCATGTGACAAATTAAGCATGGAAATTCTCCTTCCAAGCATGAATTGTCACTTCTTTTACATGCAATTGATACTAAATGACAATTCAAGCATGTGTGCATTCAATTTTTAAGTATGGATTGTGGCATGGAAGCTTCACCAAGACATTTCTCATTTGCATGTGAAAAATCAAGAATGGATCACTTTTGACTCAAGCTTGAAATGTCATATTAGTATACATAAGTGACAAATTTATAGTGAATCAATTCTGAGTCAAGCCTAAAATGTCATGCAATATGTAACATCTTGATTTTCTTAATCTTGTGGTTAGCTGTTAATTAGGATAAAGTGATAATTAGTAAAAGATTAGAGATTTGGATGATTAGTTAATGATTCATGTCCTTGGGATGTTAAATGAGAAGATACAAGTGAAAGGATAATGTTTTATGTCGAAGTAAGTGCACATAGTGAGAATTCTTCTCACTATGGCACGCATCGCAACTTATGCTATATGCACCACAGTGTATGGACTAGAAAATGACCCCATAAGTCATGAAGTCTAGGTAAAGTTGGGAGAGAGAAATCAAAAAACATGAAAGTGAGAAGAGAAGGGCTTGGTGTAACATCCCAAATTTCTAATCCTGTATTAATGACTGATTAGGAATTATTTAGTGATTTAATGTGGGATTAGGGTTCTGAGTGGTAAAATGTTATATCGACTCATTAGAATGTTATGTGAACATATATAAGTAGAAGAACAGAATCCCAAAATAGAGTGTGTGAGCATAATAAGGATTTCTCTCACTATGCCACACGCCGCTATGAAAGATTAACGCACCGCGGCATATGGAGCAGAAATTAGATTAATAGGAGATGTCCAGTTCATGAAATAAAAGGGAGAAACATGGGAGGAGAGCTTAGACGTGGAGAAGAGCAAGGGATCTACTAGGGCAAGCTAAATCAAGAACAAAGGACGGTATCTCTGACTTATTACTTATTGGGTAAGTCACGTACTATCTTAACCTCTAATTCTACCCCATTTTTCTTAGTTTTAACTGGTGAGAAATTAAATTCGAGAGTTTTAAAAGTTAATTTCTTACCCTATAGTAATAGAAAGGTTCTTCAGAACTAAACTAGTGCCTTGTGACTAATTTGAATCGAAACGATAAAGTTTTAAAGCTATAGGCAAGATTTACCCCAATCTAGAAAGAGAGTAGTGAGAGAAAGTTGTTAGAAAATGCTAAAGCTTGAAATTAGGGGTAATTAGTGGTAATACGTGTAATCGAGAGTAAATTGTGGAATTGATAGCGATTAAGAGTTTAAATGTGATAATTGGCACTTTTGGTCAATAGAGGAATTGACTCTGAATGCCAATTCTATGTAGATTCTAGTGTGTGATGCATGAATTACAAGAGAGGAGCTTCAATAGGTTTGAAATTACATGGGTAACCCTTTCTATTGAATAGAAGGGTTAAGGTAACTATATAGTTTATTATGTTTTTTAACTATTATAACTGTGTAGAAGTAAATAAAAATAAGAAAGTTGTTGTTTTATGCATGATTTGATATGTAAAGAATTTTAACATGAAAATTAATTTGTAAAAGGCTATTGATTTGATTGATACATATATACTACATGTAAAAGTGTGTGTGATGTGGAAATGTGAGGAAAAGTAGTAGAAATTGTAAAGAGCATGATCATAGGGGGTAGGAGTTCACCCAGGATATATAGGGATGTATGTGTGTGGAGATATATGAGTAAAAAATCTATATGGTCAGGCTAGCACTATAGGACATTTGGTGCAACATTATACAGGCTAGTACCATGGGAAATCCGGTACAGCATATTAAGGAACTGTTACCATAGGACATCTAGGTAGTCTGACAACTCCTTAGTGCTCGATAGGGTGCGGTTAGGAGTTAACAACGCCTCTATCACAAGTGTGTGAAGAGAAAAATTATAGTCTGTAGGTGGGTTAGATTACCTTTGGCTAAGTGTTTCTACCACTAAAAGTGTGCTCGAGTCAACAAGTGGTTGATTTAAGAGAGCTTATGGTTTCATGTTAGGGAGCATTAGAGGTTTGGTGGTTTAAACCATCATACTAGTGTGTATTGTGTGGAATTATTTTAAAAAGATGAATCATTTCATATTTGATATATACATGATATTGCCTTAGTTTTTATTACTTTGAAATGGTTATTTTGGTAATAGACATTTAAATGAATGATATTTGGTTACTAAGATTTTTATCTCACCCATGGTTATTTATATTTTTTAGGCTCTATTGCTAGTGGTTCAAAGGGGAAAGACATTAGCTGAGTTAAGATCTCTTGCTAAGCCTCTGTAAGGTTTTGGTGTAATGAATTTGATTGTTATTAGTCATGTTTATGTATAAGCTACTATAGGATTTGTACATGTGCATAAAGATGCCATTATGGTTTGTTTTGTGATTTTGAGCTCCCTAGCCCTTGTATATATATGTGAATGATGAAATGACTAGATGGGCTAGTAGATGGATATAATTGTATATGAATATATGATGTGTGGAGATTATATGTAGTGAGTTGACCTTGTATGGAATTAAGGAAATGAAAATGTAATTTTGGCCTAAAGGGCGAAATGGGTTATTTACAGGCTAAGTATGTGCATTGCGTGTCATATTATTGCATGTCTATGGTCAAGGCCTAAAAAGTGGCTAATGACATTTAGTTTTGAATTAAGGCGCTTAAGTAGCAAAATTTTGATAGAACATGGTCAAAATGTACTTGGTCATTGTATTTTTGATAGAGATATGAATTGAGTTGAAACTAGTGTCATTAGTTAGACTTTGAAACAAGCTTCATGTGGGTGCTTGAACCATCCCAATCGAACATCGCATGTGAAAATGGCGTGCATCTAAATTTCATATCAAAAACTACCATTCAGCAACAAAATTAGGTGTGTGCATTGCAGCGCATGTACCCACATGCTGCGGCGCATGGCATAAAGTGAGCAACTATGGCCTCTATGCCATATGCCACGATGCATATGGCACAAGCTACGGTGCAAGGTTCTGGAATGATTTTTGCTAAAATGCACATGTTTTTCTAAATATTTCACTTATTTTTGCTAAACTGCACATGTTTTGAAATATTTCACTTAATTTTTGCTAAAATGCACATGTTTTTCTTAGACTAAAATATACCCTTAGAGATTGCTTCCACTATATGTATGGAGTTTTATATTTGAGTAAGTTATGGAATGATTTCTGAAAATCTTTTATTGGAATCCTAATTTTTTCAAATATTTCAACTTGAATGATTTTGAAGTGATTAAAAATTTTGTAGTGGAGCATATGGTAATGTCAGTGAGGGCATTATACTTGATTGGTAGGCCAAAAGCTTCTGGAGCCATGGAAGGCACTTCTAATTAGCAACTTATTATAGTTAAGCTACATATAACTCTTACCTTCATTCTATCCAAATTTTTCTTAATATGTTTATAGAGAAATTAAATCAGTTAAATTTAAGATGTTTAATTCTTATCCAATAGTTATAAAAAAGGTTCTTAGGAGTTAAATTGTGCTTTACGACTAGTTTAAAGCTGAATAATAGAGCATTAAGCCTATAAGTTCAATTTGGCCCTAATTCATTGAGCTTTTAGGGTGAAAATCGTATTTGACTATAATAAGACTAATTGAGGTGATATAAAGTAGTAATCAAGTAATAATAGACCTAGAATGGATAAAGGAAAAAGAATAGACAGCTAAATGTAGCCAAAAGTAGTAACTATATGCTTTTGGTCAAATTGGACCAACTAATTAAATTGTACCAATTGTATTTAGATTGGCATATCACCCATTAGAGTTGAGAAAGTAAGCTTGTAACAAGCTATAGTGGTTGTTGAAATCCACAAGTAACCTTTATAGTGTCAGAAGGGTTAACGTAATTGAATAACTTCCTTTGTTTGACTATTTATTATAACTGTGTGTGAGTTTTCTATGTAGTGCATGAAATTGTTTTGAACTGAGCATGTTTTGTAGCATTGAATAAAAAGGAATTTTGGTTAAACAAGTAATGAAATTTGTGTAATTTGATATAGAAATGTGTATATGTATATATATGAGTAAAATGGTGATTGGGAACTTATGATTGGTTTGGAAAGTATGATCATAGGGGTGAGAGTTCACTTAAATAAAGTGTAGTGAAATACCATATGACATTTTCTCTTTACTACCCAACGGGATGCGGTATTAGAGAATTATACCTATTTAGTGCCTTTTGAGATGCAGTGTTGGAGATAATCTCCTTAGTGCCTATTCAAGGTACGGTATTAGAGATTTGGACTTCTTAATGTCTGTGTGATATGGTGTTGGAGTCAATGACACCCTATTATGTGTATTGGAGGAAGCTATAGTCTGAAAGTGAGATAAAACACCTTTTGGTAGGGTGATTCTACCATTGAAGGTGAGCTCAAGGCTAACGAGAGTGTATATTGGTCCAAGCCAAGCCTATGGTTTCTAGTCAGGTTAATTTGGAGGTTCAGTCGATAATGATCATGCTATATGTTGTATATGTGAAAAAATGGTGAAAAGTAGAAAATTAGCAGAAAAATGAGTGAATTGAAATGTATGGCCATGATTTGGAATGAAACATATGTATATGTTATGTTTAATGGTGTATATATATGCTATGCTTTCATATAGTTTCATGTGATAGTTGTCAGTAGTAAGTTCTATTATTGAGATTATTATTTCACCCCTGTCATTACACTTTTACAGGATAGAGCTGTGATCAGGGTAAGGGAAAAGAGTCTAAACAGTATAGTGGTGCTGTGGTCATGCGAAAGCTTTGAGTTTGTGTATGAACTAATTTAGTATAAGTTTTGTGTATATAATACCCATAGGAGATTACAAGCATGTTGAAGTTGTGTTTGGTTGAGAGATGTAGAGATTTGTGGTGAATCTTAGCCCATGTGTGAAATTATGATGAAATGAGTAATTTGAAGCTAAGATTAAGTAGTCAACGTCAAGATATATGTTTAAGCTGTGGATTTGTAATGATATTGTGAGAAAAGGCCAAATAGACTAATTTGTGTTAAGTGGTGAAATTTTGTGAAATGTTAAAATGGGCTATTGAATAACCAGATTTTGCTATACATGTATATATGTGATAAAATATGATCAATCAAGTGTGTGAGGTCCTTTTGGACTTGGTTCAAAGCCCATAATGGTCTAATGAGATTAGGGGATCGATTTGAATGCTTGGGTGCACAAAATTTTAATAAAAGTGACTTTTTACACTCAGGTGTCTAAATTTTGATTGGACCGTTAGATCATATCTAAACCTGTCTTATTAGATAGCTTATGAGATAAGTTTCATGTGAGCACTTAAATCACTTTGATCAAACATTGTATGTGAAATGGCACACACCAAAACTTTATCATTTTGTTCATCAATCCACTGTGTAATTCTCTGACGTGTTGTGATTTTGATTATTTTTGCAAAATGATTATTGGGCCCAAGCTTTTGAAACAAAGTAATTAATTACTATTTATTATAGAATGTGGGGTGATTTAGTTAACCTTTCCTATTATTAAGTAAATATTGGGAAAGGTTACATTTTGGTATGTTTCATGAGTTTCGAGACCTGATTATGGTGATTGTTTCATGCATTCATTTAGAGATATGGAAACTTATTATTCATTACACAACTCTTTTCTGATGTCCTTTGTCTTTCTTATTTTTATCCTTAGGAGGGGAGAAATAGTATAGTATGAAAAAAGGCACTCGTACTAGACGTGCTATGTCTAGATGAGTAGTTAAAGAGGAATGGGAGTTAGAAGTTTAACCAGTTCAAGCATAGAGAGATAGAAGGGATGGGCTACTTGAGGAGCTCAGAGATAGTGGTGGATATAAGGCAGACAGTTTGGAATCATGATACTTGAGAGGTAGAGCTTAAGAGGAGAGAGTTAAGGCTCAAGTTATTCCATTGCATGAGGAAGCACAGAGTAGAGCTGGACTATCTCAAGTTCAGATAGTAGGCAAGAAGTTCTTGGAACTAATTCATCAATTGATTGTGCTTGAAAAACTTTCATTCGATTTAGCCCGCCTACTTTTGATAGAAGTATGAGAGGGGGAAACAGAATTGTAGATGAAGTAGTTAGAAATAATCTTTAAGGCTGTGATTTGTAACCCTGAACAAAAGGTTGTCATAGACACAGTGCAACTAGTTGATGCTGCCAAGAGGTAGTGGGAGTCTATAGGGCTGATCCACGGTATTCGATTGAGTTGGGATGAATTCAAGAAGGTTTTCATCAATTAGTACTTCCCAATCTCATTCAAAATTGAAAAAGAAAAAACATACATTTAAGCAGGGAGACCTTGATGAAGTAGAGTTCATAAAAAGGCTTAATGACCTATCAGCTTACTCTACATAACTCCATCATAGTAGTAATATAAAGTAGAAAGTTGAGCGATTGTTAGAAAAGGTGAGACTAGAGTATCACCAATAGATCATGTTGTTAAATGTGACAACATATGAAGAAATGTACCACAAGCTAAGAGTGGCTACCAGAAGAGGCAGAGAAGCAATGCTGAGAGTGATGAGATAGTATACGGAGATTTTCATCCCCTTTAGGTTAGACAGGCAAAGTTTCAAAAAGGCTTAGATGCAGTGCTAGTAGTTCTAGTTACTCAAAAAGTAGAGGTTCCATTAGAGGGTCTCAGTCTTGATCCATACAAAGGGGGTCAATGCAGAGGAGTAGAGGCGTGAGAATTGGGCCTCCACAGTCTTCAAGGCAAGCGTCGAATGTTCCAATGCCAACCCTGAGTACTGGACAAACACCTCAGTGTAACATTTGTGGCCAGTCTCATTTGGGAAGATGTTGGGCTTGCTTCAAGTATGACAAGTTGGGACATATAGTGAGGCAGTGCCTAGAGGGCAAAGTTGAGGGAACAGAGCAATGATCCACTATTCCTAGTTGACTATTTAAACTCACACAGGAGAGATTAGAGCATCTCTAAACCTGATTAGAGGTATGATTTTGTTTGTGGTCACCGAGTAGAGGCATTATTTGATTCTGGTGGCACACATTCTTTTGTGTTTGAGGAATGTATAGATAGATTAAATTTGTCTTTGCAAGAGTTACCTGTGCTCATTATAAAGCCTTCTACATCATCTAGTATTGTGAGTAGAGCTTATTAGGGTGTGGAGATTCGAGGATAGAATTTCCAAGATTGATCTAATTTGTATTCCTATAATTATTTGCATGGATTGACTAGCAGTGAACAATACTATACTTGATTGTGCCAGAAAGGTGGTTTCATTGCCAATGTTGTCTACAACAATGGATTCGTCTGAGCAGTTCAAGTTCTTGTCAGTGGCTAGTATCGAGAAGTTAGTCTGACAAGGCTGTGATGTGCACATGGTATTCTTTACTTCCAATATCATGTATGATGGTAGAGTTGAGAAGATTCTAGTAGTGAGTGAGTTCCCTAAGGTATTTTTCGATGAAGTGACAATATTACCTCCTAGAAGGAACATAATTTTCTATTGATTTAGTTACTAGAACTGAACCAATATCAAAGGCCTCATATAGAATGTTGCCATCAGAATTGGTTGAGTTGAAGAAACAAATTGAAGCTTGCTAGACATGGGATTCATCAAACCAAGCATATCGCTTTGGGGGTCACCAATGTTGTTTGTAAGAAAGAAGGATAGTAGTCTATATATTTGCATTGATTACTAGCAATTGAACAAGGTAACTGTCAAGAACAAGTATCCTTTGCCAAGGATAGATGATCTTTTAGATTAGTTAGCTGGTGCCTCAGTCTTTTAAGATAGATTTGAGGTCAGGGTACCATTAGTTGAGAGTTAGTGCAATAAATGTACCCTATACAGCTTTTAGAACTCAGTATGGCCATTATGAATTTTTGGTTATACCGTTTGGATTGATCAATGTGCCTGCAGTGTTTATGGACTATATGAATCATATATTTAGGTTGTACTTAGATTAGTTTGTTGTGATCTTTATTTACGACATATTGATTTATGTTGAGAATAAGGAGCAACATGTGAAGCATTTGAGGACGATGCTTTAGATTTTGAGAGATAAGAAGTTGTATGCTAAGCTCAATAAGTGAGTTTTGGTTGAGAGAAGTCTAATTTTTAGGACACATGGCGTTTGTGGATGGGATATTTGCGGATCCACATAAGGTTGATATGGTATTGAAGTGGGTGCATCCCACTTCAGTCATAGAGATACATAGTGTTCTGGGATTAGCTGGGATTATCGACGATTTATCTAGAGATTTCCTAGATAGCATCTTCTTTGACTAAGTTAACATAGAAAGATGAAACCTACATTTGGGATGACTGATATGAAGTGACATTTTAAAAGCTAAAAGAGAAATTAACCATATCACTAGTGTTAATTATCCCTAATCCGAGGTTACCTTATGAAGTGTACATTGATGCATCATTGAGAGGTCTTGGATGTGTGTTGATGCAAGACAGTCTAGTAGTAGCATATGCTTCTCAACAATTGAGACCTTATGAAGAGAATTATCCTGCACATAATTTAGAGCTTGCAGCTATGGTGTTTGCTCTAAAGATTTAACGCCATTACCTATATAGTGTAGTGTTCACTGTGCCTAGTGACCGTACGAGTTTGAAATACCTAGTGGATCAAAAAGATCTGAATATGAGGTAGAGAGAGGGATGAAACTCCTTAAGGATTATAGCTTTGAATTGAAATACCATCTAGCTAAAGCTAATGTAGTTATTGACACATTGAGCTAGAAGACTTTATATGTGGCAAGTCTTATGGTGAAAGAGCATAGATTGATGGAGTCTTTTATTGAATCACAGTAGTATAGATCACTGAAAGCTTTGGTTAGTGCCTATTCTACAGAGGTCAGTAATGAATTTTGAAAGGAATTGAGAATGACTCAATTAGAAGATGAATGCATCTTAGGGATTAGAGAAGAAATTGAAGTGAATTAGGCCATTTATTTTAGTTTTAATGAGGATGGGTTTATTGTTTATCGGGACAGGATTTATATGCCTGACAATGCTAATGTAAGGAAAGTGATACTGAGTTTATTGTAGTAAGTACACAATCCATTCGGGATGTACTAAGACATAAGACAGTATTGGCGGTGGCCTAGTATGAAGAGAGATGTGACTGAGTTTGTGAGTTGATGTTTGACATATTAGAAAGTTAAAATAGGCCACTATAGACCAGTAGGGATGTTGCAACAATTGGATATCCCTAAGTGGAAATGGGATAATATATCTATAGATGTTATAGCTAGGTTACCAAGAACTCAATCAGGACATGATGTCATTTAGGCTATAGTTGATAGACTCATGAAATCGGCTCATTTTCTGTCTATTCATATTAGCGATTCTCTAGAGAAGTTAGCAGACATCTATATTCGAGAAGTAGTGAAGCTGCATGGTGTGCTAAAGAGTAGTGTTAGATAGAGATATGAGGTTTACATATAAGTTTTGGGGAGCTTTGTAGCATACCATGGGTATTGAGTTGAGATTTAGTATGGCATTAACCCACAGACTAATTGGGCAGACAAAGCAGACCATACAGACCCTAGAAGATATGTTGAGAGCTTGTGTTTTGGAGTTAAAGGGTAGTTGGTATAGCTATCTTCCTTTGGCTGAGTTTGCTTACAACAATAGTTACCATTCCAATATTCAAATGACACCTTATGAGGCATTATATGGGAGAAAGTGTAGATACCTCTTTGTTAGACAAATTGAATGAGAAGAATATGTTGGGACCCTATATTATGGATCAAACAACTCACAATATTGAGCTAATGAGGCAAAAGCTTTTAATGGCTTAGAGTAAGCAAAAAAGTTATATGGATAGGCATAGAAGGCCATTAGAATTCCTAGTAGAAGAATATGTGTTTCTAAGGATTACACTAGTAATGGGAATCGAGAGATTGATTGAAGCCATGAAGTTAACTCCTCAATTCATTGATCCTTTTGAGATTTTAGAACAAATTAGACCAATTGCCTATAGAATCATTTGGCCACCATAGTTGTCTGGTGTGCATGATGTGTTCCACGCATCGTAACTTAAGAACTATAAGCTTGATCCTTCACATGTGACAGAACCAAAAGAGGTTGAGCTCTGAGAGAATTTGACATAGAAGGCTGAGCTAGAGCAAATCGTAGATGTGAAAGAGAAACAATTGAGAAACAAAACCATACGATTGGTTAAGGTTTTTTGGTGAGGCATGGCTCCTAGTAACCCTACTTGAGAGATAGAGGATAAAATAAGGCAACAGTATCCCCATCTATTTCCATAAGTATTTATTTTAATGTTTTGTGAATTTTGGTGGCAAAATTCTTAAAAGGATGGAAAAACTATAACATCCCAAATTTCTTAATCCCATAGATAGCTGTTAATTAGGGGTAAAGTGGTAATTAGTAAAGGATTAGAGATTCGAATGATTATTTGATGATTTGTGTCTATGAATCTTAAATGAGCAGATACGGGTGAAAGGATTGTATTTCGGGTTAAAGCAAGTGGTGAGAATTCTTTTTACGATGCCACACGTTGCGGCTTATGCTGTGTGTGTCACAGAGCATGGACTAAAAAATGACCCCATAAAACATGAAATCAAAAAGAGAAAAGAAGAAGGGAGAAGAGAGAGAAACTAAATCCAAAAGTTCAGAGAGAGAAATCAAAAAGCATGAAAGGGAGAAGAGAAGAAGGGCTTAGCTGAGAAGGTAAGAAATTCTAGAGCTGTGAAAGGCACTTTTAATTAGTAACTTATCGGGTAAGCTATGTATAACTCTTATGTTCCATTTGACCTAAATTTCTCTGAATATGAGTTATAGAGAAACTAAATCAATCAATTTAAAAAGGGTTTTGATTCTTACCCAATAGTAACAAAAAGGATCTTAGGAGTTAAATTAAAGCTTTGCAATTGGTTTAGAGCTAAACAATAGAATTTTGAACCATAGGCTCAATTTTGCCCTGATTCATAGTGATTTTAAGGTGAAAATTGTGTTTGAGTAAAATGAGACTAGTTAAGGTGATGTATAGTAGTAATTGAGTAGTAATGGACTTTGAATAGATAAATAAAAAATAATAGATGGCTAAACATTTTATAAGTAGTAATTATGTGCTTTTGGTCAAATTGGACAAGTAATTAAATTGTGCCAATTGTGTTTAGATTGGCATATCGCACATTTAAGTTGAGAAAGGAAGCTTGTGACAAGCTATAGTGGTAGCTGAAATCTATAAGTAACCTTTTTAGTGACTGAAGGGTTGATGTAACCAAATAACTTTCTCTGTTTGACTACTTATTATAACTATGTGTGAGTTTTCTATGTAGTGCATGAAATTGTTTTGAACTGAGTATGTTTTGTAGCATTGAATGTTTATTGCATAAAAAAGGATTTTCATTAAACAAGTAATGAAATTTGTGTAATTTGATATAGAAATGTGTATAGGTATATATATATAAGTAAAGTAGTGATTGGGAACTTATTATTGGTTCAAAGAGCATGATCATAGGGGGCAGGAGTTCACCCAGGATATGTGGGGATGTATGTGACTAAAAAATTCATATAGTCAAACTGGCACCATAGGACATCTGATACAGCAATGTATGGGTTGGTACCATGGGCAATCCAGTATAGCATATTATGGGACTGTAACCATAGGACATCTAAGCAGTCTGGCAACTCCCTAGTGCCCATTAGGGTGTGGCTAGGAGTCAACGATACCTCTATCACAAATGTGTGAAGAGGGAAACCATACTCTGTAAGTGGGTTAGATTACCTTTGGCCGGGTGTTTCTACCATCAAAAGTATGCTTGGGTCAATATGTGGTTGATCCAGGAGAGCCTATGGTTTTGTGTTGGGGAGCTTTAGAGGATATGTAGATAGTTGTTCATGCTAAGGTGTAAAAGTGTTTGAGAAATTATTTTATGTGAAAATGATATTTTTAGCTATTCTATGATATATATATATATATATATATATATATATATATATGTTACATTATGATTTTTGTTACTCTAGCATAGTTATTTATGGTAATAGGCATTAAATGAACTATATCAGTTATTAAGATTTTTATCCCACCTGTGGTTATTCATATTTTTTAGGTCCTGTTGCTAGTAGGTCGAAGGGAAAGGACCTAGGTTGAGTTGACATCTCTCGCCTAAGCCTTTGTAAGAATTGGTGTAATGACTTTGTAAATTGTTAGTAACAACTGTGTATAAGTTGCCTTAGGACTTAAGCATGTGAATATTGTTGTAAATGTTGTGTTTTGTGATTTTGAGCTTCCTAGCCCTTTGTATATGTGTGAATGATGAAATGACTAGATGGCTAGTAAAAGAATGTATATGTGTGTGAATATGAGATGTTTGAAGAGTATGTGTGATGACTTGGCCATTTATGAGATTAGAGAAATGAAAATGAGATTTGGCCCAAAAGTGCAATGGGCAATTTACAGGCCAAATCTGTGTATATGTTATATTGTGCATGTGTATGGTCAATCAGCTGTGTAGTGTCTATTTGGACGTGATCAAGGCCTAAAAAGTGGCTAATGACATTTGGTTTCAAATTGAGACACTTAAGTGATAGAATTTTGGCAAAAAATAGTCAAAATGAGTGGTGTCTAATTTTTTATAAAAATATTAGATTGAGATGAAACCAATATTATTAGTTAGATTTTGAAGTAAGTTTCATGTGGGCACTTGAACCATCACAATCAGACATTGAATATGGAAAATGGGGTGCATTTGAAGTTCATCTCAGAAACTACAAAAATGACAACAATTTCGGGTGTGCACGCCATAGTGCATGTATCCGCATGCCACAGTGCATAGCACAGAGCAAATGGTTGTAGTCTCTGTGCTATATACCATGGCGTATGTGGCATGAGCCACGGCATACTATGCCAAATTTCACTTTGTTTTTTAGATTTGCACATGTTTTCTTGATCATTGTTGTACTTAGGCAATATGCTTCCACGATGTATGGGGTTTTATAATCCGAATGATTTATAAAATAATTTTTAAAAATCTTTTCTTAAGATCCTAAAGCTCCCAATGTTTTCAAATTATATGATTTAAAGTGATATAGATTAATTGTAGTAAAGCATATGATAATGTCGATAAGTGCATTACAAATGGCACACGCCATAATTTCAACATTTTGTTGTCAAATGACAGCAAAAAATTTAGATAGGTGCACTGCGGTGCATGGCGTCACATGCCACGATGTATGACACAAAAGGACAACTGTGTGGCTCTGTGCCATATGTTGTCAAACATGCATTGCATGCTGCGACGCATGGCCAATATTTCAAATTGATTTTGTGGCTTGTAAAGCATGCAATGGTTTGTATTAATGCATGTGACTTGTTTCCACTATGATTCTTGACATGTTGTGATTTTGATGATTTTGCAAAATGAGCATTAGGCCCATTCTTTTCAAATAAAGTAATTGTTTACTGTTTGTTCTAGAGTGTTTGGTGATTTAATTAACCTTTCCTAGTGTTGAGTGAATATTGGGAAAGGTTACACAGTGTAGTGTCTAGTTCTTTGTTCCAATTCAAGTGTGACTCACTTTATTTCCAAGTCTGAATTAACGTTGTCAAGTCCTAATATGCACATAATTGATCATTTCAAGCTTGGATTATAAATACCCTAAAGGGGGAGGGAATTGGGCTACTTGAAATTTTAGATGAAGTTCGGTAACAATAAGTGAGATAAAGGAATGAAATCACTGAACACAAGAGTTGATTGAATAGAGCTTGGCACAAATGATTTATTTAGGTTCGACTCCTACCACTTGAATCTATGTCTAGCCCTCGAGAACCTCTTGAGATTTTCAACTATATTATGAAGATTAATTCAAACTCTTGGTTGCCACAATACATAATTAGACTTTTCAATAAGTTTGAAACTCTCCCTTACAAAGGTAATAATAAATCTCTTAAGCTCCCTATGCTTAAGTTTCTCTATTTTAAAGATGTAAAATAAGGATAAGTAAATTAAGTTCAACAATAAACTACTACTACTTTTAAACTCTCTTTTAGAGTGGATATATCAATGAAGCTCTCTATCAATAAATGATATATAGAAAGTAGGTAAACTTTGATACTCAATAAATGCAAAATGTTCTTGCAGTTCATTTTTTTTATATTACTTTTGTGTTTCATAAATGAGCCTTATTTATTGTTGAGATCATAAGTGATCCATTGAACTCAAAATTTTTTTGTTGGAGGTACTTGTGATCTGTTTCCTTCTAGCTTTGAGTTTCCTTGAATATCCGAGCTTCTTTGAGGTTCTTTGGTGGACTAGCCAATGAAACAATGCTTTATAGCAGAGACTTTTTCTTTTGTGTAATAGCTAAAAACATTAAATGCTTTTGACAAAAGTGGTCGAAGCTTATATGTTTTGATATAATAGAAGGAAAGCTTTGGTGATCGGAACAAATATTTGCAACTAAAAGAACTTCGAGGAGATAATTGTGTTTAGATATCATTTGATAAGGATATAGAGTGAACATAATTAATTTTAGATGAAAAGAAGGATTAAAAGATGAGTTTTGATGACTTTTGAAAGAGATATGAAAAATAGAGCACAAAGCTTTATAGTAGCGTCGGTGTTACTATGATCTAGTACTGGTGTTACCGTCATGAATAGACACAAAAGGAAAGTTTTAGCATAGGTGTTGTCCTTGAAGTACCGGTGTAATCCAATATGTAAAAGGCAAAGATTCTTGATAGTTTTGGAAGAATTATTTAGCACTGTTGTTAAAAAAATAACATTGAAGTAACATGTTAATCAAACCTCTTCGTAAAATAGAAGAAAGGATAGTACCGGTGCTAAAAATGCATAGATATTATACAAATTTGAACAAAACTTAGTACAGGTGCTAACCATATAACACAGGTGTTGACAAAACTCAACCAAGGATAAAAGGAAAATAAGATCGATGTTGAAAAGATAGTATCGGTGTAAGGAAAAAGATTCGAACAAGAGAGATTTGATTGCATAAGTTCAAAAGTGTAATGCTGGTGTTATAATGAGTAGGACCGGTGTTATATGTACCAAGAATTAATAGAACAGTGAAGACAACAAAGGTAATACCAGTGTTAAGGCATCCAGTACTAGTGTTATCAACACTTAGAAGTATTTTTCAGCAAGACAACTTCAAGTAAATGATTATAGTTAAGTCAAATCCTTAACTAATAAGATAGCATACCTTCTATTCGGATAAGCTCTCACTTAGTCAGTTTTAATGTTAAGCTAATTATTTTAACTAAGGAAGCCTGAAACACAAAACTTTTCTTTATTTTGTAATCATCAAAATTGGGGTTCAATATTTCTCCCCTTTTTTGATGATGACAAAACTTAGATGCAAAGAGTTAGTTCTCAAAAGACTTTGGTGTTTACTTTTTAAAAGAAATAATCACATATTAAAAATGGAAGAAATGCACATTATATATATATATATATATCTTCAAAAGAAGGTACAAATTATCATAGAAAGCTTAAATATATAAACAGATAAACATTCAAACAATCACTCAGTTTGCTTCTTAACGATAGTACCAAAGAAATCCATTAACTCATGAAATTTCTTAGTAGCGGGAGATGAAGGTTTGGGTGTTTCAGAGGGTTGAGAAGATTGAGGTTTAGAGGGTTTGGATGAGGATTGAGACTTAGTGATCTCTAAAGACTTTGCTCTGAATTTGCTGAGTCTAGGAAAGGCACTTCTTGGTCTTCTTGCAACAGGTTGACCCTTATGCTTGCTACTTCCCAAACCTTCAACCATACACTTATCTAATCCATTATGTTGAACCTTGCTATCTGCCTTGTGAACTAACTTTGCATCACACTTCTCCCCTTTTTTGTCATTAGCAGAAGGCTTGGACATATCAACAGAACAAATAAGTTGGAAGAAGGCACATGATGAAGAAGTAACCACTTTTAGTCCAAACTGGTCTGTTCTTGAACCTTGGTAGAGGCTTGAACACTACACCAGATTCTAATATAGGAGAGAGTAGTGTAGGAGACAATACAAAATTAGGATTTCTCTTGATTAAGTCTTGAAATGCTTCAGTATAGTTGACCCCAAAGAAGAATGGAGTAGAAGGTAAAGATGACTATGCTGACTCCAAGTCTTCCTCATCATTAGATATCTCAATATACTCTCTAGCAATATTGACCACAACTAGTACAAGCTTCTTGCTCCCTGAAGCATGTGACTTAGCTCCTTCTAAACTATCTTCAAACATAGCTCTTATTTCAAAATTAATAGAGGAAACTGGTCCAACCCTCAGATTCCCAATCTTGGAGTGTATTTGTAAGTCACTGTCAATCACTGCTTTAGTCTCCTTCTTTGAAGTTGAGGTGCTGGATGTGTATATTGACATAAAATCCTTATGTAAAAGAAACAAGAAGGAAAGAGACAAAAATAGGAGTACCATTCTAAATGGAGAATAGTGCTCAGAAAAGTCTCTTGGTCTAGTTGGTATACCTCTTAAACTCAAAACCTGAGCTCCTAGCAAGTGAATTTCTTCTTAAATTCTTCTCTAATTTCTTTAGAGGCTTTCTTCAATAAGATTGAAGACTTCAGCTTGTTTTACAAGACACAAGGTGAAAAGTTCAGCTTGAATCTTGAATCTCTTATCCAACCACTTAACAGCATCTGAATCAAGATATACTCCTTGTAATGGTGGTGGGATACATGAATCATTCTAAACTAGTTGAGAATCTTGTCTACCTTGAGCATTATGAGCAGTTATTGAATGAGCCTTAGTCTAGGCACCATCTTCTCCTTTTTTTAATAATTTCTATCCTTTTCAGAGTCATAAAATTGATCTCCTCATGTGCCAGTACTTTGTTGCCTTCTAGGTACATGATCTTCTAATCTTCAGCATTTTGGAAATTACATTTCCATAGATGAGATATTTTCCATCTCTTTTTCTACTCAGTTGGACTAAGTTCTTGATCTTTTCAAAGATGATGGAGGCAACATCCAATTTGAATCCTTTGATCAAAGCAATTAGAAACCCCAAGTCCTCAGTGATAAACTTATTTACCCCAGTTCTTTTGCAAATAATTGACCTTAACAGAATGTGGTAGATTACTCTGTGAAGTGTTGGCATAGACTTGGGCTTTTCTACTAGACCAGTGTTTTCTTCCTAGGTTGGCACCAGTGTTGTGAACATGACTGGCTTCTCAGAGGATACATCTGATAACTTCATTAACCTCTCATTTCTTGGAAAACTCATAAGGGTATTGAGATAGCCTTTTGTAATGTCAAAAGACTTTCCTTTCACCGTTGCTCTTAGTACTTCACCATTGTGCAAAACTTGTTAAGAACTATAGAACGCTCTTACAACTTCTGGACTTATTACCATGTTGAGCTCTAACAATGTCTTGTAAGGCTTCATCATTTCAATAACATCATATCCCTTCTCTTTAAGCTCTGTCAGGTTAACAATCTAGGATTTACTAACTTCTTTTCTAGCCATTATTAAAGCCAAGCTTGGAATTTGTCCAATGTGGAGTGAGGAGAAGTAGAAGCCAGCAAAATAATTACTCTCATTTGATGCCTCAGTGATAGGAGCTTTTCCAAGAATTCCAGAGTGTGGTTGGCTAGCATTATACCCTTGGGTGTCTTCTCGGAGAAGACTAATTCATGTTCAATAGGTTGAGAAGCCTTAGCTTTCTTTGATGCTATTTGTCCTTTTTAAGCAATCCTTGACTTCTTAGAGTGGGTTGAGATGGATCAGTACCAGTAGTTTCCACTTGTTCTTCATCGGGAGATCTTGCCTTCGTTCTTTCTTGTGTCTTTCTAACCTTTACAACTTGTCTGCTTTATTCATCACTTTGTTGTAGCTATTGAGACTTAGATTTCCTCATCTAGACCTAGCTTGCTTAACAACAATATCTCTAGCTTGGAAGAAATCAGACACAGAGAGTCCTCTAGCTTTTTGAGCCTCTTTAGTCATTTTTGTTCAAGTAGCTTCATCATAGATTGGTCAGTGATTTTCAGTTATTTGGATAGAGAAAATGGTGTAAATTTGATAGAGGAATGGTTGGGTTTATAGTAGATATCGTCATGAGAGAGAAGAATGAAGAGGGAGTTTCTATGAGAGGAAAGTAGCACTGGTGGTTTTAGGAAAATAGTAAACTAAGTGAGAAAGCACATTGGCACATATATATAGAAAAATATAGCACTGGTGTTTCTTACTATAGCACCAGTGTTAAACTTCAATAATATTGAAGTTCAATAGTTACCTCATTTAAAGTTGTAAATCAATTTGGTCTTATCCACACTAAGTTCCTTTTAGGTGTCAAACTCATCTCTTGGGAAAGTTAATAACATTAAAGTGGCTTTCATAGCATCAATGTTGAACAGCATAGCATCAATGTTACTATCAAAGTTAGCTTTCTGCAATATCTCAAAATAACCATTAGTACCAATGTTAAACTTCTAACACCGGTGTTATATATTTTTATAACACTAATAAAAAATTTCTTTAGATAGAGACTTGCACTTTCAAATAGCCACTTTGATGCCTAAGTTAGAATACATAATTAAATAGATTAAAAAGAATGAGTAAGAAAAAGGAATTGCTTACAACTCATTGGGATTTAACAGATCTAACTCTCTTTTTATGAATACAAACTATTCTGCTTCTAGAGGTTTTGTAAAGATATCAACAAGTTGTAGTTCAGTAGGGATGAATTCTACTGTGATATCTTTCTTTTGAACATGACATCTAATGAAGTGATGATGAATGTCAATATGTTTAGTTTGAGAATGATGAACTGAAATTTTAGTCAAGAATATTTTACTGGTATTGTCACATTTGATTTGAATATTCTTGAGCTTGATTCCAAAGTCTTCAAGTTGATATTTCATCCATAAGATTTGAGAACAATACAAAACAGAAACCATATATTCTGATTCAATTGATGATAATGAGATAGTATTTTGTTTCTTGCTTGCTCGAGACACAAGTGATCCACTAAAAAGGTGGCAGGTTCTACTTGTGCTTTTTGTCTTTGTTTTGTATCCACTAAAATCAACATCAGGATAACCAATTAAGAACTCACTTCCTCCTTTAGGATACTATTGACCCAATGAATCAGTATCTTTTAAATATCTAAAAATCCTTTTCACTACAGTCACATAGGATTCTTTTAGTGCTAATTGAAATCTTGCACAAAGACTAGCACTAGAAGATATATTTGGATGACTTGTTAAATATAGAAGAGATTCAATCATTCCTCTATATGACTTGCAATCATATTAAGTTCTAGCAGCATCTTCATCCATTTTGATGGTTGAGCTCATTGGTGTATCAATTCCATTAGCTTGATCCATCCTAAATTTTTCGAGCATTTCTCTAAGATATTTAGTTTGATACACAAATATACCATCCTTCCTTTGCTTAATTTATAGTCTCAGAAAGCATGTCAGTTCTCCCATCATAGACATTTCAAATTCTCCTTGCATTAACTCAGAAAACTCCTTACACAGAGATTTATCAGCTGTACCAAATATAATATCATCTACATAAATTTCAAAAATTAATGACTGATCTCTTTTTCTTTTTATGAAGAGAATAGTATTAACTTTACCTCAATTAGATCCTTTTTCTGGGTGCTTGTTTGAGTCCATAGAGAGCTTTCTTTAATTTGAAGACAACGTTAGATTTATGAGAATCTTCAAAACCAAGTGGTTGTTCAACATATACTTCTTCAAAGATGTATCCATTGAGAAAAGAACTTTTTACATCCATCTAGTATAGCTTGATGTCTTTCACATATGCATATGCTAGAAGTAGATGAATTGCTTCTAATCTACTATATCTTTGCAACCTCAACCAATTACACTATAACTAGTGTCAACCTCTTTTCAAAGATATAAATCACTACCTCAAAGATGCTCTCGAGGCATTCTATCCACTATTCAGCATCCCCTTTTTTCATACTACCATCAAAAGTAAGCAAGCTGGACCGAACAAATGTCTTCCATGCTCGATCTATAAATGGATTAGCACTACCCCTAGCTTTTGATCTATTACTTGAATCTTGAGATCATCTAAGTCTACTTTAGGCTTCCTCTTACACCTACTCTTAACAAGATATCATGGTCCTAGACAATTCTCCTTATGTCCACCATCATGTCTCTCAAGTCTTCCTTGGTTGTAGCTCAACTGACTAAATTTTTAACACTTGTTCCTCCTCATCCACAGGTAACTGCCTAGCTCGAGTACCTCTTCTCATTATTTTCTCCCCTTTTAAGGAAGAAAATTAAAAACTAGGGTGAGTAAAGGAGAAAGGGTTGTCTGAGGAATTAATATAAGATGCCATATCTAATGATGAATGTAGCAAACAAATACAACGGCTATGTCTTCAAGCTTGAGAAATTGATACTAAACTATAATGTTCACCTAATATTACCAAACTATAATCCTTAACTCCACAAAATCATAATTTGAGGTCCCGTAAACTTTCTCATTATCAAAACTTATAAATATTCAAAATAAGAAGAATAAATACTTTTAAATGTTTGGGATCCTAAAACCTTTTAAAAACCATTAGAAATCATTCAAATATATATATATATATATATTTACTCAATGGAAACCTTTTAATTAGGCTACACGGACATCACTAAATGTGAAAAACAAAGTAAAACATTTAATTTCAAGAAAAGAACCATGCACCAAGGCTTGTGCCACATACGCCGTAGCATGTGGTACAGAGCCACAAGATCCCTCTTTATGTGCCTTGGCACACATGATAGATTTTCTACTATCATGATAGTTTACAGATGTGAAATTTTAGTGTGCACTGTTTTGATATATGATGTCCGATTACAGTGATCCAAGCACCCAAAAGAAGCTTGTATGATAAGCTAACTAAAGAGATAAGTTTGGACATGATCCAATAGCTCAATCTCAATTTAGACACTTAGGTACAAAAAGTCACTTTCTTTTAAAATCTAAACACCTAAGTATTTAAACTCTATACCTTGCTTTGTTAGACCACTTAGGCCTTGAACTAAGTCCAAAAGACCAATTACACCTAATTAAACAATAATATCATCACAATCATACATACATGCACATTTGGCCATCAATTGCCCTTTTTCACACAACAAGGCCTACATTTCAAAACTTGCCATATATATATATATATATGTATGTATATCCATTCCTGGCCAAAATCTTGACACATTCACCTCTATAAATTCACACTACTATCTTAGCCCAACCAAATATTGTAATGCCTTCACTGACATTACCATACGCTCCACCACTTATATCACTTATCAATCCAAGAAAAGATTTCTAAAATCATTTCATAAATTATTCAAATTTTAAAACATTACACACAGCGGAAGCAATTTATAAAGGTAAATCCAAGTCCAAGAAAACATGTGCATTTCAATAAAATTAAGCCAAATTTAGGATAGTAAGCCGTGGCTCATGCCATATGCACAGCAGCATATGGCACAAAGAACACAACTATTCACTCTATGACGTGTGCCGTGACATGTGGATACATGCGCCATGATGCATCACCTAATTCTGCTATCATTTTATAAATTTTAGGTGCGAACTTTAGATGTTCAAATGTGCCATTTTCACATCTAATGTCTGATTCGGGTAGTTCAAGCTCCTACATAAAGCTTATTTCAAAATCTAACTAATGACACTAGTTTCATTTTAATTTAATATCCCATTTAAAAGTCAGACATCTAAGCACATTTTGACCGTTTTAAGTCAAAATTTTCACTTGAGCATCTTAATTTGAAACCAAGCGTCATTAGCCACATTTTGGGCCTTGACCATGTCCAAATGGACAATACACACCTAATTGACCATACATATAGACAATAACACACACATACACACATTTGGCCTATAAACCGCCCATATCACACCTTTGGGCAAAATCACATTTTTCAATCTTAATCTCATACAAGGCCAAATTTTCACATACTTATCTCATATACCACCATATGCACACATATACACATTTATCCACTAGCCAACTTAATCAATTCACCATTTACACATATATAAGGGCTAAGGAGCTTAAAACCAACAAACACATTATGCATATGTTTTGAATCCTAAGGCAACTTATACACATTCTTATCTAATAACATGTAAGTTGATTACACCGAATTCTTACAAAGGCTTTAGTGAAAGATGACAACTCAACCTATATCTTTTCCTTTTGAACCACTAGTGCTAGAACCTAAAAAATAAAATAACCACGGGTGAGATAAAAATTTTAGTAACCAATATAGCTCGTTTAATGTCTATTACTACAAATAATCATGCCAAAGTAACAAAAAACCATAGTATAGCATGTATATGTATTATATTATAACTTAGATCATCACTTTCAAATATAAATCATTTTCACACACTTTAATACCTTAGCATAATCATCTATCTACCGATTCTCTAAAGCTCCTTGACATGAAACCATAGGCTCTATTAGATTAATCACTTATTGACCTTGAGCACACTTTTGGTGGTAGAAACACCCAACCAAGGGTAGTCTAACCTACATATGAACTATGATTTTCTTTTTCACAAACTTATAATAGAGGCATCATTGACTCCTAATCGCACCCTAATGGGCACTAGGGAGTTGTCAGACTGCTGTACTGGAATGTCCTATAGTAATAGTCTTATACTATGCTATACTGGATTAACTATAGGAACAGCTTATATAATGTTGCACTAGATGTCCCATAGTGCTAGCTTGACTATTTGGAATTTTTCACTAACTTCTCCACACACACATCCCCACATATCCTGGGTGAATTCTCACCCTCTACAATCATGTTTTTTCACAATTCACTACTCTTTAACATTTGCACACTATATACTTTCATAACATATATATATATATATTCAAAAACTAAAATTCTCAAACTTTCTTTTTATAAATCGATTTCATGCTAAACTTGTTTTTCAATACTAACTTCATGAATAAAAACCAACTAAATCACATTTATACAATTACCTCTACACGATTATAATAGTTAAAAAATATAACAAACTATATGGTTACCACAACCCTTCTGTTTACTAGAAAGTGTTACCTACATTTCAATAACTCTATTCAAGCTCCTTTACATAACTCATACATCACATGCTAGAATTTATACAAAATTGGCATCCCAGTCAATTTCACTATTGACAAAAGATGCCAATTATCGCAATTAAATACCTAATCACTATCATTTCTGCAATTCACACTTAGTTACATGTATCACAAATGATTACCCCTCATTACCAACTTTAACCTTTACCTAGCCAAATTTCTCTCACTGTTCTCTCTCTAGATTAGGTCAAATTGTGCCTATAGTGTAACCTCCTAAAATTCTTAATCCTAAGTTTAGAGGTTAATCAAGGGTGAAGAGGAAGTTAAAGTGGGATTAGAGATTCGGATGATTAATATATTTGAACTTGTTTGTGTGGTGTATAAATAAATATGGGTGATAGGAGTGCATTTCGGGTTGAAGCAAAGTGCGCGTGGTAAGAATAAATCTCATTGTGCCACATGTCGCGGCTTGTGTTACATGTGCCATGGCACATAGACCAGAATTTGCCTTCATAAGTCATGAACTTTTGAAAATTTTATAGAAGAGAATTTGAGAAACACACCAAATAGAGATAGGAGAAGGGCTGAGGAGTTAAGTCAAGTCATTTTGGAGTGGTGGAAGGTGATTCGGATTGGTACCATACTAGGTAAGCTACATATAACTCTTACCTTCCATCTTACATAAATTTCTTTGAAAATGAGTTATAAAAAAATTGAATCAATGGAAATTGAGGGGTTTGATTCTTCCCTAATAGTAATAAAAAGGTTCTCAGAAATTAAATTAAAGCTTTGTGACTAATTTAGAGCTGAACGGTAGAGCTTTAAACCCAGAGGCTTAATTTTAACCTTTAGAGAGAGAAAGTTAGGGTAAAAATCTATCTTGAGTGAAATAAGACCAGTTGAGATGATGTAAAGTGGTAATTGGGTAGCCATGGATTTAAAATGGATAAATGAAAAAGAGTTTTTGTATGACTATAGCCCTAAGTAGTAAAAATGAGTTTTTGGTCAAAATGGACGAAATGACTAAAATGTGCTAAATGTGTTCATATTAGCATATTAGACATGTGAATAGAGAAAAGAAGCTTGAGATAAGCTTGTATGATAGTAAAAATCCATGGATAACCTTTCTAGTGACAAAAGGTTGAGGTAACCAAATCACTTCCTTTGTTTGATTGCTTATTGTAACTATATATTAGTATGCTATGTAATGCATGAAATGGTTTTAAATTGAGTATGTTTTGTAGCATTGTGTAATTATGTGTGTAAAATGACTTTTGATTGAAATAAGCATTGAAATAGTGTTTTTGCAATGTCAAGAGTAATATATATATGTATATATAATGTGCAAGAAAGTGTTAAATGATAAAAAGAGAATCTTAAATGATTTGAGAAAGCATGATCTATGTGATGGGAGTATAGGAGATAATAAAGACCATATGGCAAGGTTTTCTTAGTACCCTATTAGGGTGCGGTGTTAAAAACAATTCTCCTTATTGCTTTAAAAGGTGAAATGTTGGAGAAGATCCCCTGGGTGCCTATTAAGGTACTGTGTTGGAGATGAGAGACTCCTTAGTATCTTTGTGATATGAGTTAAAGTCAACGATATCCCATTGTGTGTATTGGGGAAAAACCATGGTTCATATCATGCATTAGAACATCTTTGGCCGGGTGATTCTACCACTGTAGGTGAGCTAAAGACTAATGAAAGTATACATTGATCTAAGATGAGACTATAGTTTTGTGTCGGGTGATTTGAAGGTTTGGTTGGTAGAGATCATGCTAATATTTTATGTGATATGATGAAATATCTTGAGATAACACAGAATCCTTTGAGATTGATGAAAAGTTAAAAATAAAATGTGTTATGTGATATAAATACTACTTTATGAGGTTTTAAGGATATACTATACTTACTTTCATATTGTTGCATGTGATAGTCAATAGGAGTGAGTTATTCTATTACTGAGATTTTTATCTCACCCTCGTGGTTACATGTTTATAGGACTGGGAAGTGCTTAAGCCAAGGAAAGAGAGTCCGGACTAACTTGAGTTGTGAAGCTATGTACTCTGAGGTTGTGTAATGAACGAAACTAAAAAAATTGTATATATAAGTGTATATGAGTTTCATAGGGTTGCATGCATGAATTGAACTAAGTTTTTGTGAAGTCTAGCCCGATTGATTGTATATGTGATAAAATGAAACAAATAAGGGCTATGACTTGAAGTATATGTGTGAAATGATTTTATATGTTGATGAATCTTAAGCTAAGGAACAAATTATGATGAAATGAGTAATTTAAGGGCTAAGATTGTATTATGAATATGATTGCATATGTTTGAGTTGAGAAATAACGAAGTAGGCTAAGTATGTTAAGTTAGTAAATTGTGGAAATTGGCCATAGAGGGGTAAATTTTTGATATATGAGTATGATTGTGATTAATTGAGGTTAACCAGTGTATTAGATCCTTTTAGACTTAGTTCAAGGTCTAGTGTGGTTTAATGAGAGTGAGTGATCGATTTGAGCATTTCAGTACGTAAAATTTTCAGAAAAAGTGACTTTTTGCACCTGAGTGTTCAAATTTTGATCGGACCATTAGATTATGTCCAAACATGTCTCATTAATTAGTATACAAGCTAAGCTTCATGTGAGCACTTGAGTCACTCTGATCGGATGTCGTATGAGAAATTGGTACACGTCGAAAATTTATCATTTTTGCTATCGAAATGACAGCAAAAATTTGAACAAGCACGCTGCAGCCTATGGTAACACATGCTGGGGTGCACAACACAGACAAGGCAGGCATGTGGCTCTATGCCATATGCCGTGACGCACTGACCATTTGTCACAGCGCATGTACTAAGTTTTAGTGTTATTTATGTGTCGGAATGCATGCAACTAAGATAGGAATGTTGGTGGTTTATATCCACTATGTATTTGAAAAGTGTATGATTTACTTCCACTGTGTTTTTCTTTGATTGTATTGTGATTTAATTGATTTTATAAAGCAAGTCTTTTGCCGAAGCTTTTGAAATAAAATTTGATTATTGTAAATGATAAGAAGTAGTGGTAACATCGTAACCTTCTCTTATATTGTGTGGATATATAAGAGGAGGTTACATATAGCTTTAAAGATTTATCATTCTAACTCAAAGTCACAAAGTATTAGTTTAGTTTTAAAGAACCTTTCTATTACTACGGGGTGAGAAATCAACTCCTTAAAACTTCTAAATTTAATTTCTCACTAGTTAAAACTAAGAGAAAATACAGTAGAATCAAAGTAAGGCAATACAAGACTAAGTAATAGGTCAAAAACATCACTCTTACTCTTGAAAACTAAAGCCCAAGCAAAAGCCCTTCTCTTCTCCATGCCAGAATCCTTTCCTCTTATTCTTCTCTTCTGTTTTGTGAGCTAGTTAGTAAGAAAAATCATAAACAACAGATAAAGTAGCATGTGTTTAGTAAAAACAATATAGTATGCATATACACATTCATAATCATCAATCCATCATGCGCATGCTCATGCATTATTGGTTCCACTTAGTAGAGCAATCTCTACACTCGGATCAAGACTTCTGGTCACATGGCATAGGGCCTACCATACCAATGCTCAGACTAAGTAATCCTCTTTGCATATAGGTGGTCTCCTAGGTCATTCATAGTGAAGTCAAGCTCTACACTTAGGATCTTCAGGACATTTTAGCCTTACATAAGGTAGGACCACGACCCCCTACCCTAATCTAGGGTATACTTATGGATCATTCCATATTCTAAGTATGTCGTGGTAGGGTCAAGCTCTATGCTCAAGATTTTTAGGACTTTCTAGACTTATACAGAGTAGGGCCATGACCCCCTACACAAGTCTAGGGTATACTCGCAAATAAGATGCACACATCTATGCATATGTCTCAGCTTATACATCTTAAACATTACTTACACACCCACATACATATACTTTTACAATTTTGCTACTCTATCAATTCATAAATCACAATGCATATAGTTATATAACATACTTGTAAAGAATTTTACAAACAAACAAGTAAAAAGGTTACTCTTGTTACCTTTTACCCTTACTATTAAGGGTTACGAATTACATTATGCTTCCCCAAGGTGTAGATTCTCATAAGTAACTTCATAGGTGTTCAATCTACACAATATAATGTTCCTTAATAAATTCTCAACACTTAGTACAGGTATTGATTTGACTAAACCGAATCCCTTAATACACCAACTATTCCAATTAACACCTTTTAAATCCATAAGTCTATTATCTATAATCATTGGCCTTATAGACTATTCAAATGACCATAACAACCTCCTAACTCATTTATTTGCCCAATTTCACTACTTTTAATGAACTTCTTAGGCTAACAAAGTCAAAGTTCTTAAAACTTAATCATTCAACTCTATATTAGTCACAAAACCTTAGTTTTGTATTTAATAGCCCATTTTAAACCTTTCTTTTAGATTATAACACCTTAAAACTTCTTGGTTTGATTTCTCAACTAATAAAATTCAATAAAAATGGGGTAGAAATGAAGCTTAGGGCTAGAGACAATACTTACCCAACAAGTCACTAATCGAAATAGACTCCCAATAGTTGGATAATGCTTGCCCTAGTAGAGCCAATCCTTCCTCACCTTTCATGCATGTTTTTCACACCTCTCTCTTCTGTTTCATTATCTGAAGCTTAGGTCTAAAGTAAAAATATGTACCATACACTGTGGTGTATGCAGCTTCCGTCATGGCGTGTGGCATAATAAGTTCAATCTCACTTATGCTTGTGCGTTTCATCCCAAACTGCCATTTTACCTTCAATCCTATTAACATAATATCCAACAAACATAAAATATCAATCCAACACTATTTTTAATTCATTAATTACTAATTTACCCTTAGTTAGCAACTAGTTTTTCAGGATTGAAATTTAGGATGTGACAATTCTCCTGTCCTTTAAAGGAATTTTGTCCCCAAAATTCAAACACGAATATAAACTTACCTCATGCAACAAATGAGGGTAATGCTTCCTCATACTCTCTTCCATCTCCTAGCTTATGTCACCAAGAGCCATTCCTCACCAAAATACTTTAACCAAGTGGATAGTTTTGTTACGTAACTATTTCTCTTTGACATCCACTATACGATTTGGTGCAGTACAATAAGTAAGATTCTCCTGAAGCTCTATTTCTTCTGGCTCAATCACATGTGACAGATTCGGTTGATATTTTTTAAATGTGACACGTAAAACACATCATGTATTTTGGATAAAGATGGAGGTAAAACGATCCTATATGCTATAAGATCCACTCTACTCAAAATCTGATACGGTTCCATATAGTGAGGTGACATCTTCTTAGCTCATATGGACCTACCAATACCAATCAATGGGGAAACTTAGAGAAACACATGATCTCCCACTTCAAATTCTAATGGCTGATACTGCTCATTAGCATAATTCTTTTAATGGCTCTAGACAGTAAGAAGCTTTTGCCAGATAACTCTAATCTTTTCTATGGTTTAATCTACAATATCTGGACCAATCATGCTTCTTTCACTCAATTCAACCCAACATAAGGGTGATCTATACTTTCTCTCATACAATGCCTTATACGGTGCCATGTGAATACTTGAGTGAAAGCTGTTATTATAGACAAACTCAGCCAAAGGAAAATGGTTGTCCTAACTCCCTTTCCATTTAAGGGCATGTGATCGAAGTATTTCTTTTAAGGTTTGTATTATGCGCTTACGCTGCCCATCAATTTATGGATGATAGGAGGTATTAAACCTCAACTTAATACCCATAGCCTTTTGCAATGCTCCCCATAACCTTAAAGTAAACTGAAGATCTCGATTTCATACTATGTCATTGGATACACCATGCAAACTTACCACCTCTCTCACATATATTTCTGCATACTTTTCCAGATTGTAGGTGGTCTTAACTGACAAATGATAGAATACATTTGTTACCAACTTTTATTTGTCAATTAAGACCCTTTTATTAATGATTTATCATCTTCAAGTGCACATATTACATTAGATTTAGAATTTTGCCTAAGTTTCTAGGTTTAGTGCACTAGGGGCATTTTGGTCCAAAAAATAAACTTTTGAGAAAATGTACAAAAATTGAAAAAGTGCATTTTATGTCCAGTTGATGAGTGGTGAAATTAGATTTTTAACATTCATTTTAGTTTGGACTAATTAAATAAAAAAGTCAACACTTTCTTAAGTGTCTTAGTTTGACCCAGTTTTCGATTTGCCTTTGTGTGAAAATTTTTATATAATTTTTTGCAGCTTGAAACTTAGTTAATTTAATAAATTCTCCCTTCTAATTATGAATTTAATTATGGACATTAATTATATTTTATTATATCACATGCCATTTGATTGAATTATGTGATTTATGTGACATAGATAGCATGTGATTTGTGCATTAATTGGGCAATTGAAGTCAACACTCCTTGAGGTCAATGGTTGAGCATTTGGAGGTGATTTATGCTATTTTTGGGATATTAAATCAGCTTAAATGATGTGGATGACACATGAGAAATTACATACACATTAAAATCATCTACAAACCAATAGGAGGTTGTCACCTTGCAAGTATGACAAGGCTCCCATTTTCATTTTAATTTCTTTTCTTATTTTTTATTTAAGCCTTTCAGCTAATGGGAGATAAGGGGAAGCACACCATTTACCCCTCAAATGAGATCAAACACTCATCTCATTCATCTTCCACATTTTCTCTCTCAAGTTCATCTTGTTCTTCATTTTCTCCACCTTCTCTCTACTTTCTTCATTTTTCCAGCACCCATAACTCCACATTTAGCCATCAAACCTCCACAAAACCACCACTATTCCGTTCCTCTTCCTTGGATGAACCTATCCCTACCACTTGCAAGGAGATTTAAAGCTTGATTTCACCATTTTCATGGTGCTCTACTTGGCTATGTCTACATCTTGGAGGGGTGGTTTTGATTTTTTCTAGCTAAATTCTCCATGGAATCTTAGGGAGGACTTGATGGAAGAGGAGTTTTGAAGTCTTTATTTGGCTAAGCTCAATTATTTCTTCATCTTGTTTCAATTTCACTAGAATACTATGACAATGGTTAATTGTAGTTCAATTTGATTTTAGTTTCATGGTTAGTTGTAATTTTTAGTATTGAAACAAGATTGTTGACTTGAATTTCACTTCCTTTTGTTGCTAGAAATTTCTGCCACTTAGTGATTTTGCATTGTAATATGTGATTTCATTTGGTGAATGTCTTGTATTAGCCTAGCATGTAATTGTGTGGTGAATTCTTTATAAGTTGCTTAAGTTTTCATAGTTTTAAACTTAGGTACTGCTTTGGCTAGTGGCAATTGGGAATGAATTTTAGCTAAATACTTGGTTAATTCTTGAGCTAAGCTAGTGAGGTTACCTAAGGGGCTTGTAATAACACTTAGTCGCTTGAGATAGTTGTCTTAAGTAAATGCAATTTTCAGCCAAGGAAGAGAAGTTGAGTAAGCTACCATAATTAATTAGAAGTTAGGATTCTTCCATTAGCAACACCCTAGGGTTCTTACAATAAAAGGAAAGTCCATTCCATTCATATATATATATATATATATGTTATAACATATATATGTGTTATAACATATATATATATATATATATGTTAGTTTGCTAGTTTAATTCATTAGATAATTAGTTAAGTAACTAAACTCCTTCGAATTTGGGTGATTTATTTTACTAGATAACTTTAATTTAGACTAAAATCATTTCTTGGGAGATGACCTAGGGTTGGCCCTATATTGCATTAGAGTTAGTTGTAGTTTAATTTGAAAGAAAATAATAATCCCTATCAAAATTTTAGCACCGTTGCCAGGGAGTGGTCTTAGTTTAATTCTAAGGTTGTTTAGTGCTTAATTTACATTTTTAGTGTCCCTGAAAAATTTTGTGAAAAATTATAAATACTTGTGGTTTGTGTTTTTCTTAGTATTTTTGTGTGTTTTGAGTGTTTTTATTCTGTTTTGGAGAAAAGAAAAAAAATTAGTGTAATTTTTGTTGGTTTGGTGTAGAGCTGAAAATACTCTAATTTTAGTGTCTCTGTCTAAAATTGAAAAATTAACTGGGAATGAATCTGAGGGAATTTAAACTTGAAATTTAGTTTATTGAAAGATCTATATCTTAGCTTCATTTTAAAATTTTTTTGGTCAATTTTGGATGTGGGAAATGTCTTATGGAAATTATACAAGCTAACAAGGTCTAGGGAGCCTTTACAGGGGATTTCCAAAACCCTGTTTCAACTTTGAGTTGGCATATTTCCCTCTCTATGCATCCACATTAATTGATTCTAGTCTCATTTTTCATATCACAGTCTTAGATTTGTTTCTTGTTTCTATAATTTTCTTCAATTTTTTCATTTTTCTATTTGAAAGTTTGTTAGAAGCTCTGAAGGTCTTCTGGACGAAATCATGTTTCTCCAGAACCGTGGACCAATTTGTGAAAAATTCTAGGATGATTGGTAAGGTTCTGTGATCTGAAATTTTTATATAATTTTTCTATATATCTCTTGTGTCTCACAAATTTTTAGAGGAATTTCTTATGTGGATCAGCTGCTAGAAAATTCAAAAGTTCATTGTCTCTAGAGAGCTTGCTGTGCGAATTCCAAAATTGTCAAAGCTTCTTGATTGAGCATTTCTAACTCTCTTTCCACTTGTTTAGTGTTGTTTTTAATTTTTTTCCTTTTCATTTTGATTGTTGTTGAGTCTAATAGAAAAAGAAAAAAAATCTCTGGATTTTTTTGCTTGCATTTTCACTCATACACTTATATAGGACATATCATATCATTTGAGCTTCCTTGGTCATTCCATTATTTTGAGCTTACATTGTATCATTACTTGTGGATATAAGTTTCATTGCATTCTATGGTTAGTTTCATGATCATGATTCATTCCATCATTCATTTGACATGCACCTAACATTGATCATATATCCTATTTTTATAATCAATTTTAACCATATAACTTTGATTGTCCACCCCCATATTATAATCATTTCCATCCAAGTCACAATTATGAATTTTCCAATCCCATGAGTTTTGAATCCAATCTAAGCACTCATGTTGAGCATACACCACCTATTGACATTGAGCATCTAGAAAAATTATATGCCTAAAGGGGTAAATTTTGTTATGTGCATTGTGAGGCTACCTCCCATTTCTATTATGATTGTCCTATTCTAAAAATATATTGTGAACCACATGGATTAGCCTAAGCCCCGTAAGAGAGCAATTACATGTTTCAAGTTGAAGATATACAAAAAGTTTCACACGAAGCTATTGAGAACATAAAAACACCTCAAGCTACTAAATCTCCAAAAGAAAAGGAGTCAATCCAACCCCTTTAAGAGCTAATTTCTCTTATTCCTATTGAGGTTGATTCTTCTTTACATTTGACTTTATCTAATGATGAGCATAATGATTTAAATGATGATGACATATATAAAGAAATTATAGTTGAATCGATTACCTTGGATGTTTGAGCATGAACCATATTATGAAAAAGTATATCCTTGGAAGAAAAATCCTTTGAGTTCACATGATAATTCTCTTGTTTTAAATTCAAATATAATTGAAAGTGTTGACTCTTCACTTAGTTTGAATAAAGAAAATAAATGCATGTTGATGGTGGCGATGATGTATCTTGTGTGTTTGAAATTCCAATTCCTTTTTGTGATATTGTTGATAGTGCACATGCACTTGTTTCTTCTAACCATGATGTGCTTGAGAAAGGATGTTTACCTTATTTTGTAGGTAAACAAGATAATTTGGCCAAACAACCTCTTCATTTCAATGAGAAACTTGCTTAACTTGAAGAGTGATGAAACCCTAAGTCGTTTTAAGCCATCAATGAAAACTAGAATGTAGTCAGGAGCATTCTAGGTCATCTCCCAAGAGAGCAATGCACACAAATTATGGTTCAATTGTCAACAAATTAAGGAAATGAAGATACGTTTCAGCTATGTCTAGAATACGAGAACTAAATGTTTGTAATTTTCTGATTTAAATGTGTTGATGTGAATGAATGAGATGATGAGCTCAAGTTAGAATCCATTGTGATAATCCTTGAATTCCAGAATTGCAACCACACATGTAATGACAATTAGCTTAATGAAAAACACTCTAAAACCTTTAAAGTGTTGTGAAACATTGCATCCAATGATCATTATGAATTTAAGCCAAGCGGAGTGAAATTGACAATGTAAATCAGCCTTGTTCATAACCATTGAATTCAGACCAAATTAAATGGCAGAAAAACTTCTCAAACCAAATTCATATAAACACATATGGATCTAGCTTGAAATATGGAGAAATCTGAACAAGAACATCAAGAACATATGAACACATTCAAGAACACTCAATTGAATCATACATTCCAGAACTGAAATACAAAATCAAATATCAATCCAACATCCACAACTTCAATCTAATGTGTAATTGGAATCAAAATCACAATCCAACCTGAACAATAATTTTGAATCCTTGAAAGAAAATAGAAGAAATTACAGAATTGAAATTACAAATGAGGAAGGCAATTCTGAAATACTCAAATCACAAGTTCATCTTCCTTGAAGCTCAATGGAAAATCAGCCTCTCATGTTCTTCATCTTCAAACCAATCAGACTTTGAACTTGAGAAGACATCTTGAACCTGGAAAATATGTGACTGAATATGGACGAAATTAATGCTGGAATTGGAAAGATGAGGAACGACATTGATGAAGAATGGGGAAGAGAATGACACAAGGTGGAAGAATCAAAGAGGAGAGATAAGAAACAAGTCTGGACAGAGGAAGAACATGAACGAAAATTGAAGAAAAAAAAATGCTGAAGGAAATGAAGGAACAAATCTGGAATGATGGAATTGATAATGAACACTTGATGAACAATCTGGATTAAGGATGGAAGAAAAATGAAATTGGATGAGGAATTGATGCTGGAAAAACGAACTTGGAGCTGGAAATGGAGGAGAACCAGATCTGGAACTCCCAATACTTGAGGAATGGCGTGAATTGTGGAGGCTGGAGATGAGAGAAATCAGACCTAGAGAGAGAGGATGAATGTGTAGAATGACGTCTCCATCTGAAAATTTTGCTTAAGTATGAGTAACTAATTCTGATCCAATGGTGATGATTCCAAGGCCAAAAACTGAATCAGTTATTCCAGCTGGAAATAATGAATTAAAATTGAAAATGAATTCTGGAAATTAGAGGAAATGAGGCGCCAAAATGAGCTGGAGATGAGAGCATGAACAATGTGACGAAGCATGGACCATGTGACTTCATGCATGGGCAAAAACGTGACTCTCTCAGCTGGCTCATTTCCATGTGAATTTCCATGCATTCCAGAAATGATTCACGCCTAAATTGCTTCTCCCTTGCATCATGATGATGTCAGCTATTGCTTCCCATGTGATCAGCTTCAATTCATGCCATTATGCACTTCTTTGTTTCCCTTGATGATGTCATCCCATGAATTCCTTAGATCAGATTATACATGTGCTCTTGACTTCTCCAAATTTGTTGACCAAGTCTTTGCTCCTTGATTCCAAAATTGCCCTCACACAAATCTGAAAATAAAGACACAAAACTAAATAAATTCTAAAAAGACAATTAAAAAGGAAGAAAATGAGAATTTAAGCCCAAAAGTCCAATCAAGCATCTTAAAGTCTCAAACCATCCACCAAATAGGATTATTAGGGTCTAAGTAGTCAATGTGTGAAACATAGCTAAAAATCGGAAAACAAACCCTAATATGCACTATTTAGTGCCAAAAACCAAGTGTATAACATGCAAAATAAGAAGTAGATCAATTCCCCCACACTTGGATTTTGCTCTTTGGGCAAAACTCTCTCAAAACCTAGACAAGGAAACAACAAAAATACAAGCTCTTAAGAGTAAATTCAATTTTCAAAGTCAATGCACTATCACAAGAACCAAACCAATGTTGCAATCTTTAGAGAAAACCATAATACATCACAAGGAAACCATCTGCAAAAATGTAATCTCAAAGAGAAACCTCACTGGATTAGTGTTTCACTCAAGCACTCGGTGTATAAGGGTACAATTATCACTCAAGTTCCTTGGCAAGTCATTCTATTATAAGCTTGTAATTCCTCTATCTCACCACTACGAACATGCAAGGATTCTCAAGAATCATATGGACTTTCAAAGGATGTAATGTGCTCAATGAAGGATATACTTAGATTTGCATGTGAAAGGGGTAGGGATTGGTTCAAGAAACTTGTCTTGGCCAAAATGTAGGTATGTTCAATATACAAGACTACTCAAAACTAAACCCAATAGATAACATAATAGGGATCATGGATGGAATGAATAATTGGCCAAGAATGAGATGAAATGAGAATCTACAAATAGGAACAAGTAAATCAAATAGCAAACCCAAGGAAACTTGCTTATCCAAACTCTTTCTTTTGCTTTTCTTTGATCCACTTTGAATCTCTTTTTCTCAAATATATTTTCTTTTTCTACAATCTTTTTTTTCTTCTTTCTTTGTTTTGTTTTTCTCTTTCTGTTTCTTCTTAGTTTCATTTTTTTTTCAAGCATAGCTTCTAACATTTGGGTACAACTCAAGAAATGTTCCTAATCATAAAAATAAAATAAAATGGCATGGCCAATGTGAATGAATGAAACAGATCCCAATAGATGTTATCTACTAGTTAAATTAAAAATAGTCAATGTACATTGAAACATACCAAATGAAAATGCATGCAATCTATCCAAAATAGGTTCAATTTGGCTAAACAAGGGATAATTAAGTAATCAAGGGTTAGCTAAAAGGCCTTGGGCACTTTAATGATGGCCATAATCACTTTCCCTACAACCAATGCACAAGTGTAGCCTCAAGTAAGAGAGAAAACAAGTTCTAGAGAATTAACAAAACCAAGGAACATAGAACTCTCAATGGTTGAAGGTCCCTTCCATATGGTTTATTCTTGCCTCTCTTAATCAATTACACTCAACCAAATGGTTTCTTGCTTCAAAACAGATTTAAGCTAAAGAAAGCAACATCTCAAAAGTTCAAACTTTAAATGCAAAAACTAAGATCATCTTCAACACTTAAGATTGCTCATAAAACAAAAGTTTTTTTTTTTCAAAAACACACTTTCCCCCACAGTTAACCAATGCATTATCCCTAATGCATGCAAAACACATAATGGGAAGAATTAAATCAAATCTGTATAGCATGTACAAGTGTGGAAAAAGGTCAATTTTTTTTTCAAAAACCCTAAATTAAACAGCAAAGGGAAATAAAGGAAAACAAAGAAACAACAAAAACTAACATAACAATGGAAAAGGAATTTCGTTTTTTTTTGTTTTTGTTTTTCTAAACCTAATGAATCAGGTTGCATCTCCCCCCACACTTGAACTCAAAATGATATTCACAAACACAAACACAAGCAAAGAATGGTGTACCACATGTGTGCATATGTGACAGCAAGCATATCCCAATTAGTGCTCCACTTGTGTGCTTTGTGAATCAATCAAATCAATCAAAAAGAAATAAGAAGGAGAGATACAACCTTTGAAGACTCATGGAGGATCTTTGAATCTCATTTCAGTAAGCAATGTGGAAGATTCACCCTCATGAAATTTCTTGCACAAGTGGCCATTTGCCTTGAATGTTAAGCCACTTTGAGGATCTTTGAGGGTGAGAGTGCCATAGTTAAAAATTTCCTCCACAATGTAAGGGCCCTCCCATTTGGATTGAAGTTTGCCACCAATGAGCTTGAGCCTTGTCTTGAACTTAAGCACTTTATCTCCCACTTGAAAATGCTTCCTCAAAATACATTTATCATGAATGAATTTTGCTCTTTCCTTATACAATTTAGAGCTCTCATATGCTCCCAATCTCAACTCCTCCAATTCTTGAAGTTGGAGCTTCCTAGAGATAGCTACACCCTCCTCACCAAATACACAAGCCTTCATAGCCCAATAGGCTTTGTGCTCAATCTCTACCGGGAGGTGACATTGCTTACTATAGACCAACCTAAATGGAGACATCCCAATGGGTGTCTTAAAGGCAGTCCGGTATGTCCAAAAAGCCTCCTCAAGTCTTGAGCTCTAATCCTTCCTATTCGGTCTCACAATCTTTTGAAGGATAGACTTGATCTCCTTGTTCGAACACTCAGCCAACCCATTTGTTTGAGGATGATATGGGGTTGCCACCTTGTGTAGAACACTATATTTCTGAAGCAAAGAGGAGATAGTCTTGTTGCAAAAGTGTGTCCCTTGGTTTGTGATGATTGCTCTTGGGATGCCAAACCTGTAAAACACATAAGACAAAAGAAACTTTGCCACAACTTTGGCATCATTAATTCTAGTGGGGATAGCCTTAACCCACCTAGAAACAAAATCAACACAGAGCAATATATATTCACAACCATTGGAAGAGGGAAAAGGACCTATGAAATCCATACCCCAAACATCAAAGATCTCACAAAATATAATGGGCACTTGTGGCATTTCGTCTCTTTCCCAAACTCCCAAAATGTTGACATGCATGACATGCTTTGCAAAATTGATGTGCATCTTCAAAAAGAGATGGCCAATATAAACCACAATCTAAAACCTTTTGCCCGGTCCTCCTAACCCCAAAATGACCACCACATGCATAAGTATGACACATCCTCAACACATCATCAATCTCAACATCAGGAACACATCTCCTAATGACACCATCACTACACAATCTCTAAAGAGTAGGTGAATCCCAAACATAGTATCTACTTTCCCTAGCAAGCTTCTCCCTAGCATGTCTAGTAATCCCATTTGGAAACACATTATGCACCAACAAATTGACCAAATCAGAATACCAAACAACATCATGGGAAGAAATAGCACATCATGACTCGTCCCTAAACTCATCACAAGGGAAATCAAAAGAGGAATTCACCATAATGGAGTCATAATCCAATCAACTCAAGTGATCCGCCACATGATTTGTTGCTCCACTTCTATCAATGATCTCCAAATTGAACTCTTAAAGTTGAAGTATCCATCTAAGCAAACGTGGCTTGGTGTCCTTCTTCTTTAAAAGGTACTTCAAGGCCGCATGATCTGTAAAACAAACAACCTTAGAATGCAACAAGTAAGATCTAAACTTGTCAAGAGCAAACACTAATGCATACAATTCTTTTTCAGTTGTGGTGTAATTGCATTGTGCTTTGTCTAAAGTCCTAGATGCATATGCAATGACATAAGGTAGTTTGTTTTCCCTTTGTCCCAACATAGCCCCAACAGCAAAATTAGAGGCATCACATGAAATCTCAAATAGGTTCAACCAATTAGGACTCCTCAAAATAGGAGGGGAAACAAGCTTAGCCTTCAAAGCATCAAATGCATCTCTACAACTTGGAGAGAACTCAAAGTTGACATCTTTTTGAAGTAATTGAGACAAGGGATGTGCAATCTTTGAAAAATCTTTAATAAATCTTCTATAAAAACCCACATAAGAAAGATCTCAAGTCCTTGAGATTAGTTGGATAGGGCAGAGATGAAATCACTTCAATTTTGGCCCTATCCACCTCAATGCCACGGCTTAAAACCAAGTGGCCCAAGACAATCCCTTGCTCAAGCATAAAATGGCACTTCTCAAAATTCAAAACCAAGTGGCCCAAGACAATCCCTTGCTCAAGCATAAAATGGCACTTCTCAAAATTCAAAACCAAGTTCTTCTCCACACATCTAGCAAGGACTTTATCAAGATTTCTCAAGCAAGAAGAATAAGAATCCCCATGAATTGTGAAATCATCCATGAACACTTCCATGCAATTTTCAATAAAATCACTAAAAATACCAAACATGCATCTTTGGAAGGTCCCTGGAGTATTACCCAATCCAAAAGGCATTCTTCTATATATGCAAAGGTACCAAATGGGCAAGTGAAAGTGGTTTTATGTTGATCAACCGGATCAATGCAAATCTGAAAATAATCACTATTTTGTACCCTAGTAGGAATCAATTCATCATGTTCATTCTTTACCACAGTAATTCCACTCTTCTTGGGCACAACTTGGGCTGGAGACACCCATTCATTTTCACTAATAGGATAGATTATACCTACACTCAAGAGTTTGGTGACCTCCTTCTTTACCACATCAAGTATGAGAGGATTCAACCTCCTTTGTGGCTGCCTTATTGCCTTGGCATTTTCCTCTAACATGATCCTATGTGTGCAAGTTTGAGGGCTAATTCCAGGAATGTCTCCAAGTGTCCACCCAATAGCCTCAATGTTCTTCCTCACTACATCACACAACAAAGACTCTTCTATAGGGGTTAGTGAAGAAGAAACAATAATAGGAAGTTGATTACCATTTCTTAAGTAAGAATACTTAAGATGTGAAGGAAGTGGCTTCAACTCCAGATTGGGTGGCTCAATGATAATTGGAGGGATCTTTTGCACTTGAATTTGCCTTGCTAGATCCATGTCTTCCTCTTTAAGTGGCATGTCTAAGCTTCTCACAGCTGCTGTGCGAAAAATTTCGTCCAAATTGACTTGCTTGGTTCCAACCTTGTGCCTCACATCCAGATCTGATTGGCTTGCTCCAGAATTAATTTCAGGTTTGGCTAGATCTGATTCTGGACTTTCAGCACCAATTTGCACGCCCCTTGGATCATTAACAGCCCCAAAATTACTTTGTTCATGCCTTTCAAGTGTCCCTAAACCTGAAACATCACAAGTAGAACACTCCTCCAACCTTGGAGAATGATTAGGCACAAAAGGATCAAAGCCGTCAAAAATTCCAGAATTAAATTCACTAGAAGAAATCAAATGATGTGATACAATATGACATGTGGAAGATGAACTAGGGCCATCATTAGATGCAATTTAACTCTCATCACTTGATTCAATCACTAAATCAACAGAATTTTCAAAATTGATACTCAAATCATCAAACTCATCTAATGCAAGCAAATCACTTAAAGAAGCATATGTTTGGTCATGTGAGGAACTAGACAACACAAGTGCTTTAAATGGAGTGCAAGTAGATGAGTGATGCATGTCAAGTATGCTGCCATTCAAATGCTCATGTTCAAGTCAATGCAATTCATCTTGAGATTTCAAATTAGACAAAATTAATACTATGTTATTGCAATTCACACAAATAGAGTCATGAGTGCATGAACAAGTTAGGCTAGGTAAAGATGCAACATCATCCAAGCTAGGATGCATAGAAATCTCATCAATGATTCCATCAAGTGTATCATCAATGCAATCCATAAAATGAAGGCTATAATCAACATAAGAGTTTTTCAAGCTATCAAATATGTTAAATTCAATCATGCTGTCCAAAAACTCCATGGTAAGTTTACCTTCCTTCATGTTCAATATAGTACTTGATGTCATCATAAAAGGTCTCCCAAGGATGAGTGTGCCTTGGCCTCCTTCTTGCATATCCAACACATAAAAATCTGCTGTAAAAACCAAGTCCTTGACCTTCACTAAGATGTCTTCCAAGAATCCCTTAGGCTTCCTAGTGCTCCGGTCGGCTAGTTGCAAGATGACACTACAATCTTGAAGACCACCAAGATTAAGGGAAGAATAAATGTGAGTGGGCATCACATTGATGACTGCCCCTAGGTTAATCAAGGCTTCTTGAACAAACACATTCCCTATTTGACAAGGAATGATACATGCCCCTGGATCTCTACACTTTAGAGGGAGCTGTGGCTTGAAGACAGCACTAATGTTAGGACTCATTTGAATTGTAGCTAATGGTTTGAATCCCCTTTTATTAGTGCACAACTCCTTCAAAAACTTTGCACACTTAGGCATGCTTTTTATCATCTCAAGAAGTGGTATGTTCACTTCCACCTTCTTCAACATATCAAACACATCATGCCTATCTTCTTCTTGCCCTTTCTTAGGAAATCTAGTTAAGGCCTTAGGGAATGGCATATCCCTTGGAATAGGGTCCCCAATTTGATATTCTTTTGGAGGCTCTCTTCTTCCCAACACCTCTTTCCCCTTAGGCTTGCTTGAATCATTTTCATTTGCCTTAGAAGATGGATGAACTGTGGCTCACAAAACTAAGATCGTCTTCAAAACTCAAGATTGCTCACAAAACAAAAGTTTTTTTTCTTTCAAAAACGCACTTTTCAATTGACGAAACCCTAAGTTGCTTTAGGCCATCAATGAAAACTAGAATGTAGGCGGGAGCATTCTAGGTCATCTCTCAAGAGAGCAATGCACACAAATTATGGTTCAATTGTCGACAAATTAAGGGAGTGAAGATATGTTTCAGCTATGTCTAGAATACGAGAACTAAATGTTTGTAATTTTCTGATTTAAATGTGTTGATGTGAATGAATGAGATGATGAGCTCAAGTTAGAATCCCTTGTGATAATTCTTGAATTCCAGAATTGCAACCACACATGTAATGACAATTAGCTTAATGAAAAACACTCTAAAACCTTTAAAGTGTTGTGAAACATTGCATCCAATGATCATTATGAATTTAAGCCAAGCGGAGTGAAATTGATAATGTAAATCAGCCTTGTTCATAACCATTGAATTCAGACCAAATTAAATGGCAGAAAAACTTCTCAAACCAAATTCATATAAACACATATGGATCTAGCTTGAAATATGGAGAAATCTGAGCAAGAACATCAAGAACATATGAACACATTCAAGAACACTCAATTGAATCCATACATTCCAGAACTGAAATACAAAATCAAATATCAATCCAACATCCACAACTTCAATCTAATGTGTAATTGGAATCAAAATCACAATCCAACCTGAACAATAATTTTGAATCCTTGAAAGAAAATAGAAGAAATTACAGAATTGAAATTACAAATGAGGAAGGCAATTCTGAAATACTCAAATTACAAGTTCATCTTCCTTGAAGCTCAATGGAAAATCAGCCTCTCATGTTCTTCATCTTCAAACCAATCAGACTTTGAACTTGAGAAGACATCTTGAAGCTGGAAAATATGTGACTGAATATGGACGAAATTAATGTTGGAATTGGAAAGATGAGGAACGACATTGATGAAGAATGGGGAAGAGAATGACACAAGGTGGAAGAATCAAAGAGGACAGATAAGAAATAAGTCTGGACAGAGGAAGAACATGAACGAAAATTGAAGGAAAAAAAATGCTGAATGAAATGAAGGAACAAATCTGGAATGATGGAATTGATAATGAACACTTGATGAACAATCTGGATTAAGGATGGAAGAAAAATGAAACTGGATGACGAATTGATGCTGGAAAAACGAACTTGGAGCTGGAAATGGAGGAGAACCAGATCTAGAACTCCCAATACTTGAGGAATGGCGTGAATTGTGGAGGCTGGAAATGAGAGAAATCAGACCTAGAGAGAGAGGATGAATGTGTAGAATGACGTCTCCATCTGAAAATTTTGCTTAAGTATGAGTAACTAATTCTGGTCCAATGGTGATGATTCCAAGGCCAAAAACTGAATCAGTTATTCCAGCTGGAAATAATGAATTAAAATTGAAAATGAATTCTGGAAATTAGAGGAAATGAGGCGCCAAAATGAGCTGGAGATGAGAGCATGAACAATGTGACTAAGCATGGACCATGTGACTTCATGCATGGGCAAAAACGTGACTCTCTCAGCTGGCTCATTTCCATGTGAATTTTCATGCATTTCAGAAATGATTAACACCTAAATTGCTTCTCCCTTGCATCATGATGATGTCAGCTATTGCTTCTCAAGTGATCAGCTTCAATTCACGCCATTATGCACTTCTTTGTTTCTCTTGATGATGTCATCCCATGAACTCCTTAGATCAGATTATACATGTGCTCTTGACTTCTCCAAATTTGTTGACCAAGTCTTTGCTCCTTGATTCTAAAATTGCCCTCACACAAATCTGAAAATAAAGACACAAAATTAAATAAATTCTAAAAAGATAATTGATCTACTTCATATTTTACATGTTACACACTTGGTTTTTGGCACCAAGTAGTGCATATTAGGGTTTGTTTCTCGGTTTTTAGCTATGTTTCACACATTGACTACTTAGACCCTAATAATGCTATTTGGTGGATGGTTTGAGACTTTAAGATGCTTGATTGGACTTTTGGGCTTAAATTCTCATTTTCTTCCTTGTTAATTGTCTTTTTAGAATTTATTTAGTTTTGTGTCTTTATTTTCAGATTTGTGTGAGGGCAATTTTGGAATCAAGGAGCAAAGACTTGGTCAACAAATTTGGAGAAGTCAAGAGCACATGTATAATCTGATCTAAGGAATTCATGGGATGACATCATCAAGGGAAACAAAGAAGTGCATAATGGCGTGAATTGAAGCAATAGCATGGGAAGCAATAGCTGACATCATCATGATGCAAAGGCGAAGCAATTTAGGCGTGAATTATTTCTGAAATGCATGGAAATTCACATGGAAATGAGCCAGCTGAGAGAGTCACGTTTTTCGCCCATGCATGAAGTCACATGGTCCATGCTTAGTCACATTGTTCATGCTCTCATCTCCAGCTCATTTTGGCGCCTCATTTCCTCTAATTTCCAGAATTAATTTTTAATTTTAATTCATTATTTCCAGCTGGAATAACTGATTCAGTTTTTGGCCTTGGAATCATCACCATTGGATCAGAATTAGTTACTCATACTTAAGCAGAATTTTCAGATTGGAGCCTCAGAATTCAGATCCCACTCTCTCACTTCAGCCATATTCTCTCTCAATTTTCGTTCATTTTCACTCTCCAATTTCCCAGATTCAGTTCTCTCATCTTCTTGTCCAGATCACACCATCTTCTCATCTTCTCACTATCCTGATCATTTCTTCTCCTTTCTCCTTCATTCAGGTTGAATTCTGCCTTCATTCTCCTCCAAATTTTCGTCCATTTTCTTCTTCTCCTCCAGATTTCATCCAGCACACATTGATCTCCAGATTTCATCTTCATCTTCATACATTCATGGAGGCTTCTCAAGGTCTGATTCAAGTGAAGAGGAAGAGCATGAGAGGCTGATCATTTAGAGCTCCAAGAAAGATGACTTGACATTATGAGATTTCCAGATTTGTAATTGTTGTTCATTTTCTTGATTTCATGTTCTTGTCTTGATTAATTGAGAATTTCAAATTTTGAACCTGTTTTGGTTGAAGACTTTGTGATTCTAATCCCAATTTGATGAGAATATGAATGTTGAATTTAGATTTTCATGCTATTTTCAATTCTGAAATTTATGATTTATCTTAATGTTCTAGGGTTATTTCATAAGTTCTTGCTAATTCTTATTCAAGTTCTTATGTAGACTTGAGTTATATCCATATTAGTTATATGAATTTGACTTAAGGTGTTTTTCTTCCACTAGTTTTGGTCTGAAACTTGTGTAGAATAAGGCTGAATATAGTGTTAATTTCTAAATTCACTTGACCTAGATTCATTAGTGTCCATTGAGTCTAATGGTGCACCACACTTAGAGGTTTATAAGTATCTCATTTTAGGTTAATCAAGAAGGTTTATGATGTTATTAATTCTGGAAATCAATGATTAATGTTAGGAAATCTGACTTGGGCTCACCATAATTATCATTCATTTCATTCCAACTAAAACAGAATTTTACAAACATTTATTGTTGCATTATAGAGTTAGTTTAGTCACTTGAAAATTTAGATTAATTTGTAAACATTTGAACAATGATTTGTATGCTTTGCTCTCTAGAGAAATGACCTAGAATACTCACTTCTACATTCTAGTAAAATTTGATAACCCAAGGCAACTAAAGGGTTCATCAACAATTAAAAAGGAAGAAAATGAGAATTTAAGCCCAAAAGTCCAATCAAGCATCTTAAAGTCTCAAACCATCCACCAAATAGCATTATTAGGGTCTAAGTAGTCAATGTGTGAAACATAGCTAAAAACCAGGAAACAAACCCTAATATGTACTATTTAGTGGGAAAAACCAAGTGTATAACATGTAAAATATGAAGTAGATCAAAGAGGCCATGGACTTGAGTCAAAATTCTGCATGTATCCCTCTTGAAACCGTGCCAATTGTGGAAGAAGAGCATGAGAAATCTAAGGCCAATTATGAGGTAGAAGAGGCTAATTTTCAAGGCTTACATAAAATTGAGGACAAGTCATAAGAAGAGGAGAATTTAGAGAACTTAAAACATAAGGAAATTGAAGTTCAAGGAAATGACTTTGCAAAGCCTAAAGGTAAATCGAGTGATGATGATCTCATGATTGAAGAATTTTGTGATGATCTTGCCTTGTTGTCTAGTATTAACTCATACTCTTATACGTCCATATCTCCTTGTTGTTTTAATGATTTTATATGCCAAAATTGTTTGGAAATTGATGAGTACTTGAATGGTGATGATACATCTTCTCATGAATTACTTGATAATAATAAAATGTCTATGATACTTAGGCTTCATAGGCATGAAAAGGGTATTTTATCTTGTGATATAGGTACAAACACCAAAGAAGCAAAATTTAAAGAATTTTCTCCACTCAAGCTTGATGTCCATAAAGTTCCCAAGTTATTGGAGGAAAATTCGACACTTATAGTACCTTTGACCATTGAGCTAATGGAAGAGATCGAGAGCTTACATGATGAGAAAGAACAATCCACACCATACATCTTGGAGCTATTACAAATTGATCCTGAGCCTCCACCCAAGGTGCTTGGAATGAAGATGACAATGAGTAGTTTCATGCTACTCCTCAAAGACAAAAATTTTAACTTCAAGAGCTTATGGAGATTTAAACTAGGTTGTATCTTCTTCACCCTTGCTTTATGCTTTGATTTATTGATTGAGTAAATTACAAGTGTGGGGGAGATGAATCTAGTAGGAAAAGGTAGAATTTCATTCTTCTCTATTTGTTTGTATGCTGAAAAAAAAATATACGCCACACTTTTGTTATGCATTCATTATTGATCTCACCATATTTTATCACTTGTCTGTATATACATTGAGGATAATGCATGATTCAAGTATGGGGGAGAGAAATAAATATTTTGTTTTGTTTGTTTGGTTTTGTAAAAATTTTAAAAAATAAAAAAAATTACTTTGTTTTGTTTTGTTTGAGGTTATTAATTACCTAGCTCTTGAATGGATATTTTTTATGCTTGATATGTGGTAATTTTTATGATTGAATAGGTGTGAAGTGAACATTCTTTTACCTGAAATTAATGAATTAGAGTGGCACATTACCCTTTCATAGAAGAGGCTAAACACTCATGTCTGATTAATTCCTTAGTGATGTTACTCTCTAAAATTTGTTTTAATTCTTAATTAAAACCACATGTCTTGCACTTGTTTGATAGGAGATGAAAGATGGCATTCATAAAAAATAGCCAAGAGCCAAATAGCGAACCTATCATTATTGATTATCCTTTGTTAGCCACTTTGAGCTTTTGGTTTGATTCTTAAAAATAAATATTCACCCTATTTTCTCCAAGGAATGCATGTTATACTTTTAATATTTATTGCATGTCCTAGATCAAGTGAGTGGGTGCCTATTATTATATTTCTATCCATTACTCTATATCCTTTATTGTTACATCATTATATTCATTTTTTTTATTACTTTCAAAGAGTTAAGGGCAACCAAAAGAAAAAGAAAAAAACAAAGAAAGATTTGAAAAAGAAAATAAAGTCAACAAGAAAAGAAATAAAGTTGCTAGAAAAAGAAACAAATAGAAGAAGAAAAGAAGGAGAAAAGGAACAAAAAGAAAAGAATAAAAAGTTGTCTAACTCATTCATTCCATTTATTTTATTAATTCTTATCATTGCTTTCTATTCTCATTATATTAAGGTGGCCACTCAATTGAGTTAGGTTATGCTTTACATATTAAGGGGATATATCTTGACTTTAGCATTATTTTGATGCTAACTCTATTTTTTTTTTTCATACATACACTTTTTAGACATCCTTTCATTACCCATATTACAACCTAATAAAATCCATTTGATTATTGATTGCAAGTCTCACTTAGTGATGGAGATGTAGAAGGGTTAAAAATTTATGGTAGGGTTTATCCTCAGGAATTTTGAGTGAAATTTAATACCTTATAAACTTTGAGTAATGAGAGCAAACACTTAACCTAGAGAGGCTTACTCTTTGACATTGATTCTTGGTAAGGGTTTGTTTGTGATGTGCATAATTCTTTCCTAATTATTGCCACATTGATTGATAATTTATAGAAGTTTACAAGCTAGTATTTTAGTGACTTTGAAAATTATTTTTCTCTTGTTTCTTTGTCTTATAGTTTTTTTAGGACCTTTTTCACTTGATTTTGCCCAAGTGCAAAAGCTAAGTATGGGGGAATTGAAAGAATACATTATGTGGATGACACATGAGAAATTACACGCATTGGAATCATCTACAAATTAATAGGAGAGATTGTCACCTTGCAAGTGTGACAAGCTCCCATTTCTATTTTAATTTCTTTTCTTATTTTTTATTTAAGCCTTCAGCTAATGAGAAACAAGGGGAAGCACACCATTTACCCCTCAAATGAGATCAAACACTCATTTCATTCATCTTCCACATTTTCTCTCTCAAGTTCATATTGTTCTTCATTTTCTCCACCTTTTCTCTACTTTCTTCATTTTTCCAGCACCCATAACTCCACATTTAGCCATCAAACCTCCACAAAACTACCACCATTTCATTCCTCTTCCTTGGATGAACCTATCCCTACCACTTGCAAGGAGATTTAAAGCTTGATTCCACCATTTCCATGGTGCTCTACTTGGCTATGTCTACTTCTTGGAGGGGTGGTTTTAATGTTTTCTAGCTAAAGTCTCCATGGAATCTTAGGGAGGACTTGATGGAAGAGGAGTTTTGAAGTCTTCATTTGGCTAAGCTCAATTATTTCTTCATCTTGTTTCAATTTCACTAGAATACTATGACTATAGTTAATTGTAGTTTAATTTAACTTTAGTTTCATAGTTGGTTGTAATTTTTAGTATTGAAACAAGATTGTTGACTTGAATTTCACTTCCTTTTGTTGCTGAAAATTTCTGCCACTTAGTGATTTTGCATTGTAATATGTGATTTCATTTGGTGAATGTTTTGTATTAGCCTAGCATGTAATTGTGTGGTGAATTCTTGATGAGTTGCTTGAGTTTTCATAGTTTTGAACTTAGGTACAGCTTTGGCCAATGGCAATTGGGAATGAATTTTAACTAAACACTTAGTTAATTCTTGAGCTAAGCTAGTGAGCTTACCTAAGGGGCTTGTAATAGCACTTAGGGAATTGAATTAGTGTGTCTAGGTTGTTTGAGATAGTTTCTGAAGTAAATGTATTTTTTAACTAAGGAATAGAAGTTGAGTGAGCTGCCATAATTAATTAAAAGCTAGGATTCTTCCATTAACAGCAGCATCTAAGGGTTCCTATATTAAAAAGGAAGTCCATTCCATTCATAATTAGGTTTAGTACTAGTTTAATTCACTAGATAATTAGTTAGGTAACTAAACTCCTTTCAAATTTGGGTTGGCCCTTTGATGCTTTAATATAGACTAAGACCATTCTTAGGAATGACCTAGGGTTGGCCCTATATTACATTAGGGTTAGCTTTAATTTAATTTTGAAGGCAAACAACAATCCCTATCAATAAAAAGTACACTGACTTCATCAATCAATCCACAATAACTCATAAAGAGTCATAACTAGATTGAGTCTTTGGTAAACCAAACATGAAGTCCATTGAGATGCTCTCCTATTTCTATTGGGGAATCTCTAAGGGTTGAAGCATCCCAATCGGTCTTTAATCCTCAATCTTTACTTTTTGACACGTAAGACACTGGCTCTCAAACTCAATAACATCCCTCTTCAAACTTTGCCACCACTAATACTTCTTCATGTCGTGGCATCTTGGTCACACCAGGATGCATCTCATATTTACTCCAGTGAGCTTCTTCCAACAATCTCTTTCTAATTCCCTTATTCACGGGTGTACATACTCAATCTTTGTACAGGATAAACCCATCATCACTGAACTAAAACAAGGTAGTGTGAGCTTCTTCAATATCCTCTCGAATGCTTGACAAGAATTTGTCTTTCAACTGAGCTTCCTATATTTCTTTCCAAAACTCATTGGAAATCACTGTGGAGTGAACTATGTTCAAAGTGTAATCTAACCACATGAACCATCAACTGATGTTCTTGAACATCAACAACCTAACCACATGTAATGAATTTTTTTTCTTAAAGCATCTACTACTACATTAGCTTTCCTTGGATGGTACTTAAACTCAAAGTTGTAATCTTTCAGAATTCCATCCATCGCCTCTGTCTTATATTGAGCTCTTTTTGATCCACAAGATACTTCATAACTCTTGTGACCATAGCACACATTAAACTCTACTCCATAGAGATAATGTTGCCAAATTTTGAGAGCAAATACCACTGATGCTAACTCTGGTCATGTATCGAATAGCTCTTCTTATGAGGTTGCAACTACTTAGAGGCATATGCTACTACTCAGTCCTCTTGCATTAACACATATCCTAAACCTTTCTTAGATGCATTTGTATAAACCTCATAAGGCAATCGTGGATCAGGAATAATCAATATCAATGTTGAGGTTAACTTTTCTTTAAACTTACAAAAGCGGCGTCACACCTTTCATCCCAAATAAAAGGTTAATCCTTCCTCATTAATTGAGTCAAAAGGATAGCCATATGTGAAAATCCTTGAATGAACCTTCTATAATATCTAGCCAAACCCAAAAAACTTTGCACCTCAACCACTGAACTTGGCCGCTCTTATGATAACATCGAGTCTACTTTGTGAAGATCTACTAAAATCCCTTTAGTTGCCACCACATGTCAAAGAAATCTTACCTCTCATAGCCAAAATTCACACTTACTCAACTTGCCATACAAGTGGTTATCATTCAAAATTTTTAGCACAGTCCTCAAATGTCTTGTGTGCTCTGCCTCATCATTAGAATATGTCATCTAGGAACACAACAATAAAATATCTAAGAAAGGATGAAATATGCAGTTCATGTAGTCCATGAAAGTTGTGAGCACATTCGTCAACTTGAATGGCATCACCAAGAACTCAAATTGACCATATCAAGTATAAAACGTTGTCTTAGGCATATCCTCTGCATTTACCCTTCATTAATAATACCTAAATTGCAAGTCAATTTTAGAAAACACTGAAGCTCCTATTAGTTCATCTAGCAAATCATCTATCCTTAAAAGTGGGTACTTGTTCTTTACTATCACCTTATTCAGTTTCTTGTAGTCAATGCACAATCATAAGCTGCTATCCTTCTTTTTCACAAACAAGACTAGTGAACATTATGGTGACATACTAGGGTGTATAAAGCCCTTCTTTAACAATTTCTCAAGCTGCTTCTTGAGTTCCACCAACTCAAAAGGAGCCATTCTATATGAATCTTTTAAAATAGGCTCGATACTAGGTGCTAAGTTAATGGGAATTCCACTTCTTGCTCCAATGGCAAACCCAATACCTCATCCACAAACAACCTAGGAAATTCCTTCACAACTCAAATTTCACCGATATTGCCACTGCTTTACCTTCCATTGTATAGAAAATTGCATAGGCTTGACTGCCTTTAGAAACCAATCTCTCAGCTCACATTACTGACAGTAGTCTTGGTTGACTGGCATCACTGTGGAAGTTCTAATAGGCATCACATAAACTGGTAGTAGTACCATCTTTCTAGCACAATCCAAAGTAGCATTATTCCCTACCAACCAGTTTATTTCAATGATCACATCTAATCCTCGGATAGGAATTACGATCAAATCACATAGAAGTTCTACCTTCAAAGCACAACTCAACTCCGTTATACACCTTGCTAGTCTTATCTAGTAATCCAAAGGGTGTAGGCACCTTAACAATATAAGATAGTTCATGTATAGGAAATTCTAACTTTTTCACACAATCATGTGACACAAATGAATAGGTAGCTCCCGAGTCAAATAAAGCCTGAACTTTTCACTTATGAATAGAAATTGTACTTGTAATCAGATTCGATGCTGTCTAAGCCTCTTCTCGAGAAATAGTGTACACTTGACCTGGCACAGTTGGTCGCTGCTCAGAAGCTCCCCCTTGACTTTTTGGGTAATACCTTATAAAATAACCTATGCCATCATAGATGTAACATGCCCAATACCTTCCAGAATGGTTACTACCACAAACTGCACATACATGTGAGCCTGCAGTGTTCACATGAGACATAGGGGTGATAGTAGTTTGACTCAACTATTGTAGAGCTCTAGAATATCTAGCCCCACTAATCCTCTTGCCCTGGCCAACTATTCCCCGAGACTATGATCCTTTACTAGAAACTCTCCTACCTAAGGATCTAGAACAACTAACACCCAAACTGTCTCTTGATAGAAGACATTTGTTACACACTTTTATTTGTCAATTAGGACCCTTTTATTAATGATTTATCACCTCAAAGTTCACACAGTGTATTAGATTTGGAATTTTGTTGAAGTTTCTAGGTTTAGTGCACTGGAGGCTTTTTAGTCTAAAAATAAACTTTGGAGAAAATGTACAAGAAAAATTGACAAAGTTCATTTTATGTCCAGTTGATGAGTGGTTAAATTAGATCTTTGAAATTCATTTTAGTTTGAGAGTAATTAAATAAAAATTCAACACTTTCTTAAGTATTCTAATTTGACCTAGTTTTCGATTCACCTGTATGTGAAAATTTTTATATAATTTTGTGTAACTTGAGACTTGGTTATGTTAATAAATTCTCCCTTCTTATTATGAATTTAATTCTAGACTTTAATTATACTTTATTATGTTACATGTTATTTAATTGAATTATGTGATTTATGTAACAAAGGTGACATATGACTTGCACATTAATTGGACAAATGAAGTCAAAAGTCCATAGGGTCAAAGGTTTGGATGTGTAAGGGATACTGTTTGGTAGTTTAAATCAACTAAAATTGTGGATGACATATGAGATTAATTATATACACATTGAAATCATCTATAAGCTAATAGGAGAATGCCACCTTGCAAGTGTGACAAGGCTCACATTTTATTTTTATTTTCTTTTCCTATTTTTTAAATAGCATTGAGCTGATGGGAAACAAGATATGCACATCCATTCATCCAAATTGGGGATCCAATACTCATTTAATTCATCTCCTTCATTTTCTCTCACTTGTTCATAGTGTTCTTCATTTTCTCTCTTTTGTTCTCTATTTTCCACACCCTAACTTGCATTTTTAGCCACCAAACCTCCACAAAACTCACACCATTCTTCTCTCCTCAATTTCATCCTAACCCTCCAACTTTTACAAGGACGGAAGCTCATTTTCATTATTTAAGAGTTATGGAGTTTGGCCTTTACAAGCAATTACTAAGGTTCTTAAATATGATGAAGATTGGCTAATTTCTTTGGTAGAATCCTAGAGAGATGAAGATAGATTATGAGTCTTGAGCTTCAAATTGGCTAAATTCTTTTGTTTCCTATCCTCTTCTCTTTTTACTAAATGGTTAGATTCCTTAATTTAGAGTTTAATCATCTTAGCTTGAAAATTCTAATTTAAATTTAATGTTTATGTAAAGAGAGAGGATTGTTTCATTTAATTTCTTTCTTAGACAGCCATAACTAAATTTGGCCACTCTTTCTTTAGCACATAATCTTGTGATGTTAATGCTTGAGTTGTTGGTACCTAAAAATCCATCAAAAGGAGTACAATAGCTGATCATTTAATGGAAAACCCTTTGATAGACACCAATCACAAGATATCCAATTCCAAATGAGGGCATATGTTTCATAAAAGAAGACCAAGATGAAGAGAGTAAAACAACCCAGTAGGAGATGTATTTCGATAGAGCTATAAATATGCATGGGAATGGTGTTGGAGTTGTAATTTTACCCCTGAGCAAGAAGCAATTCCCAATCACTATTAAGTTAGAATTCAATTGTACTAATAACATGGTGAAATGCGAGTCCTATATTAGTGGTCTCCAAGCCACCATTGACCTCAGCAGAAAAAGTTTAGAAGTTTATAGTGATCTGCTCTCATAATTTATCAAATAACTAGTGAATGGTGAATTAAAGATCCAAAGTTGATCCCTTACCAAGAATATTTGACAAGTATAATCAAACAATTTAACGAAATTAATTTTCATCATATGACTAGGGATAAAAAATGTTTTGTTAATGCCTTCACTACACTAACAGCTATGATTCAACTTGACTGTGGGGTTCACATCCAACCTATCCAAATTGAGTCTAGAAAATCACCATTATTATGCTTGAATATCAAAGAGGGAAGTGATGATCAACCTTAGTACTATGATATCAAGAGATATATGAAAAATGGAACCTACTTAGAGGATGCCACCCAAAATAAGAAGAAGACCATATGGAGGTTAGCCTTAGGTTTCTTTATTAGCAACAATATATTATATAAGAGGAGCTCTTATGGGACCTTGCTACATTGTGTAGATTCAAAGGAAGCACAAAAGGTATTGGAAGAAATCTATAAAGGTATTTATGGCACACATGTGAATGGCCATACAATGATCAAGCATATTCAAAGATGTGGCTATTATTGGGCAACAATAGAGAAGAACTATATCAATTATGTTAGGAAATGTCATAAAATACCATAACTATTTTGATAAGATTCATGCTCCCCCTACTCAACTACATGGTCTTGTATCTCCATAGTTGTTGTCTATGTATAGGGATTGATGTCATTGGCTTAATTAACCCAAAAACCTCAAATGATCATTGCTTCATCCTTGTGGTTATTAATTATTTCACTAAATGGGGGAAAGCCAATTCCTTCATTGATGTTGGAAATTGTGCCTCAAGGTCAATCATTGTACTATCACATTGTTATTTAATGAATTTCTCTTTTGGTATCATATAAATTGCATATTCAATATGATAACTGTATCCTTAGACAAACTATAGTGATTGTTCTAAATGTCCCTGGTCGGTCATCTATGAGAGATCATAGATAAAACAAGACTAATATGACTTTGATTAATTATAGAGATACAAATCAAAGTCATAAGCACTTGAAAGAGTACAAAGTGTTGAACTGACCTGCTATGTGAAAGCTGCATGGTATAAGTCATAAGCTTATCTCATATGTAACTATATCACTAAGCCTTTGACCTGAGATCATCATATAATGACCACCAAACTTTGACCTAGTCAAAGTCACCTTTAACTGGGTGATTATAAAGGCTATGATTGAGTTTAGTGACATTCATGTAGAAGAATATGAGTGATCAAGATAAAATTTATCCCTCACATTAAGTGAGAGATATTACTGGGCCTCTTAATGAGTAAAACTGAGAAAATGTATGGCAATACTATAATGGAAAGGGTTTTTCCATTACTACAGTTAATCAATTGAGAGATCGAGAAAGTAACGGTCAGGTAAAGGAGAATGATAATTTCATATTTCATACTTGACTGAAATATCACGTAACAAAAGGAATGTGATACGGTTGCACGATAGGTTACATCAAATCATTGATTGCCATATGATAGTTTCAATGTCTTGCTAGAGGCTACTTGTGACTTGTGGGCTAATAGCTACTGCCAATTTCATATGGGTCTACAAGGTCGCATACAAGAACAACCCACCTCAAGTTATAATGTTCAAGTTTATTGAATTTGAAATATGTCTAGATTCAATGAATATAATATAGGGTGAATGAATTTTATATATATTTAAATATTTATTTAATAAATATATATATACATATTTATATGAAATATAAATTTCAAAATATAAATATATATATATATATATATATTCAAAATATATGTGTATGTATATTTGTGTGTGTGTGTGTGTATCTGATATCTATGTATATGATATATAAAATTAAATATATATATATATATATATAATTAAATTTAAAAGATAAATTCGAATTAGATATCTCATGGATTAAATTTATGAGATAATTTTAATTAAATTTTTGTGGACTTTTAAGTGGAAGATGAAAACCTTAATCCATATATTATATATGTTAAAAATTGTACCCTAGGACCAATCATTGTACTATGCACATTGTTATTTAATGAATTTTTCTTTTGTTATCATAACAATTGCATGTTCAATATGATAACTGTATTCTTGAACAAACTATAATAATTGTCCTAAATGTCCCTAGTCAGTCATCTTTGAGGGATCATAGATGAAACAAAACTATTGTGACTTTAATTAATTATAAAGATACAAATTAAAGTCATAGGCACTTGAAAGAGTACAAGGTGCTGGACCGACCTGCTATGAGAAAGATGCATGATACAAGTCATAAGCTTATCTCATATAGAACTATATCACTAAGCTCTTTGACCTGAGATCATCATGGATTACAACAGTATAACCACTAAACTTTGACCTAGTCAAAAGTCACTTTTGATCAGGTGATCATAAAGGCTATGATTGAGTTTAGTGATATTCATGCAAAACAATATAAGTGGTCAAGATGAAATTTTTCCCTCACAATAAGCAAGAGATATTACTGGGCTCCTCAATGAGAATGACTAAGAAAATGTATGGCCATATTATAATGGAAAGGGTTTTTTCATTGCTATTGTCAGTCTACTCAGAGATTAAGAAAGTAATAGTCAGGTAAAAGAGAATGACAATTCCATGTCTTGTACTTGACTAAAATATCGCGTGACAAAAAGGATGTGATATGGTTGCATGATAGGTTACATTGAATCATCGATCTCAATGTGAATTGAGTAGTTGTAATGTCTTGCTAGAGGCTACTTGTGACTTGTGGGCTAATAACGTAATTAGCCTACTGTCAATTTCATATGGGCCTATAAGGTCATACACAAGAACAGCCTAACTCGAGCTATAATGTCCATGTTCGTTGGATTTGGAATATGTCTAGATTTAATGAATGTAATATGGGGTGAATGATATATATATATATATATATTTGGATATTTATTTGATAAATATTTATATATATATATATTTATATGAAATATAAAATTCAAAATATAATTTTATATATAAAATTATATTCATATATGTATGTATGTATATATAAATATATATCAGATATATATATGATATATGTATATGATATATAAAATTAAATATAGATAATATAATATATATATTATATATTTCAAAATATATATGTATATATATTCGTAAATATATAATATAATATGTATATGTGATATATATTATATTATATTATATTAGTTTTAAATGTAATTTTATATGATAGATTAAATTTAATAATATGATAAGAGAGAATATCATATCAGTTTTATAATTTAAATTTATAAGATAAATTTGAATTAGGTATGATATTATGGATTAAATTTATGAGATAAATTTAATTAATTTTCGTGAGTTATTAAATGGAAGATGAAAACCCTTATCTACATAATATATATAAATATGGACGTCCTTTATGAAGCATGAGAAAGTTAGAAAAGTTCTGATGGCAAAAACACTCTGAGAGCCATGAAACACCCTATAGAAAAAGAAAATTAATGTTCAAAAAAGAATGGATGCTGAGAGTGCTAGTACGCTATTTGAGTTAGAGAGCTGTTCGTGTGGATACTGGTAGAGGGAGCAGATCTAAGTTGTCAGCTTCTGAGATCCAAACTCTTGAAGAGAATGTATGCCAAGTTTGAAGAATTAAAAGGTAACTCTTCTATCTATCTTGACTTAAATGAGTTCGTTCAGTCTATATCAGGATAGGGACTTTAAAATTTTAATCTTTTGTTGCGCCTCCCTATCCAACAATATATAGATAGGGACGTCCTTTATAAAGGAAGAGAGATTTAGAAAAGTTTTAATGGTAAAAATACTTTGAGACTCATGAAACACCCTATAGAAAAGAAAACTAACATGCAAAAGGGAATGGATGTTGGGAGCACTATCATGCTGTTCGAGTTAGAGAGCTGTTCGTGTGAATGCTGATAGAGGGAGTAGATCTACATTGTTAGCTCTTGAGATCCAAACTCTTGAAGAGAACACACACCAAGTTTGAAGAATTTAAAAGTAACTTTTCTATCTACCTTGACTTAAATGAGTTCGTTTGGTCTATATTAGGATAGGGACTTTAAAATTTTAATCTTTTGCTATGCCTCCTTATCCATCAAAAGATTAGCACGAAATGCTTCCTTATGCATTACATAGGTATCGAACTACCATGCGTACCTCAATTAGGATAGCCCCTTATTCCCTAGTTTATGGTATGGCAGTTGTCACTCCAATTGAGGTAGAAACCCCTTCTTTTTGGGTATTACCTGAAGCCGTCTTAGATGAAGGTCAATAGATATGCACTCAATTTGAATAACTGAATATGATTGATGAAAAAAGACTTACCGTAATGTGTCATGGGTAGCTCTATCAATCAAGAATGGCAAGAGCTTTTAACAAAAAAAAATTGTCACCTCAAAAGTTTAAAAAAGGAGATCTAGTTCTTAAAAAAAATATTGTTGAATTAAGAAAGAAATTGAGGTAAATGGGATATAAGTTATGAAGCTCTATATGTTATTAAGCATGCTTTCTTAGGTGGTGCACTAATCTTGACAAACATGAAAGGCTAAGAATTGCCAAGGCCTACTAATGTAAACGTTGTGAAGATATATTATGCTTAAACAAAAGCTTGCTAGGTCAAAATCCTAAAAGGACAACCTAGGAAAAAGTTAAAGCATAATAAAAAAATAGAGAGAGCTCGCTAGGTTAAAAACGCAAAAGAGCAGCTTAGGCAAAAGTTAGAGCAAAGAAAAATAAGAAGCTTACTAGGTTGAAAACTTGAAAGAGTGACCTTGGCAAAAAAATTAGAGCAAAAAAAAACAAAGAAAGCTCATTAGGTTGAAAACTCAAAAGGTGGCTTAGGCAAAAGTTAGAGCAAAAAAATAAAAATAAAATATAAAAAAGTAGGTTGAAAAATCAAAGGGGAAAACCTAGGCAAAAGTTAGAGCACTAAGAAGATAGGGTCAAAAATGACCAGTTATGTTGAAAACCTAAAAGGGCGACGTATAGTAGATCGGAAGCCTAAAAACTATTGTATCAATAGCATTACCCCTCATTATGACTATCCAAGTAATGTTTTCTTTGGGATAACTCAATCATCACTCATAAAATACATGTCTTTGGATACATAGCAAGGCATCTAAAGGGATTACATGAACCATGAGTAAAGGACATCCTATCAATGTTGCAAATCTTTCATTATTATGCAATCTTCATAAATTTTCCCTTATGGTTATGTAGCCCTTTCTCCATATTTTTTCATACGTTCATATTATGATTTATGAGGTAATTTCTTTTAAATGAATCCCTCTCTTTGTTAACTATTCGTTGCTTCTTTCTTTGAATGGCATCATAAATTTGGTACTCTAACTTTGTATAAGAGCATATTGTTAATAAAGGAGCACCTTTTTACCTCAATGAATGCTCATAGTATTACACATGGTATCCTCTACTCTTAATTAGTAAAATAGACTTGCTCTTAAAAATAGACTTTGCAGTCAAAAGGCCAATCAACTTTAACATACATTAGGCAACATAAGCAACAATGCCTATGTAGATCAATATAACTGAATAGAGGTCTTACCCAATCATGAAAGTGGCTGAGGTTTGGTTAAGTATTTATCAAAGAGGACAATGTCGCATATCAAGTTTTGTTTTTTCTTTTTTTTTTTTCTTCTTTTTCTTTCTGTTCTCTTTTTCTTTCAATACTTGATTCACTTGTTACCTTCCTTACTTTATCATCATCAACATCATGATTATTATCATCGTCATTGTCATACTCATCATCATCTTTATCAACATCATCATCATTGTCACTACTATAAACACCATTTTCAAAGCACTGTAATTTAGGTACTTTGAAGCCAAGTAGTGGGTAACACTCTTTTTAAAGCCTTGTAAATGGCAGGCAACCTAAAGCCCAGTACTAGCTAGCAACCCTTTCAAAGCCCTGTAACCTAACAACGGTTGGCACCTGATAAACCCTTAAGTCATCATGGGTTATCAAATTTTACTAAAATGTAGAAGTGAGTATTCTAGGTCATTTCCCTAGAGAGCAAAGCATACAAATTATTGTTCAAATCCCACAAATTAATCTGAATTTTCAAGTGATTAAACTAACTCTATAATGCAACAATAAATGTTTATAAAATTCTGTTTTAGTTGGAATGAAATGAATGATGATTATGGTGAGCCTAAGTCAAATTTTCTAACATTAATCATTGATTTCTAGAATTATAACATCATAAACCTTCTTGATTAACCTAAAATGAGATACTTAGAAACCTCTAAGTATGGTGCACCATTAGACTTAATGGACATGAATGAATCTAGGTCAAGTGAATTTAAAAATTAACACTATATTCAGCCTTGTTCTACACAAGTTTCAGACAAAAACTAGTGGAAGAAAAACACCTTAAGTCAAATTCATATAACTAATATGGATCTAACTCAAGTCTACATAAGAACTTGAACAAGAATAAGCAAGAATTTATGAAATAACCCTAGAACATTAAGGTAAATCATACATTCCAGAATTGAAAATAGCATGAAAATCTAAAGTCAACATTCATATTCTCATCAAATCTGAATTAGAATCACAAAGTCTTCAACCAAAACAGGTTCAAAATTTGAAATTCTCAATTAATCAAGACAAGAACATGAAATCAAGAAAGTGAACAACAATTACAAATCTGGAAATCTCATAATGTCAAGTCATCTTTCTTGGAGCTCTAAATGATCAGCCTCTCATGCTCTTTCTCTTCACTTGAATCAGACCTTGAGAAGCTTCCATGAATGTATGAAGATGAAGATGAAATCTGCAGATAAAGGTGTGCTGGATGAAATCTAGAGGAGAAGAAGAAAATGGACGAAATTTTGGAGAATGAAGGCAGAATTCAACCTGAATGAAGGAGAAATGAGAAGAAATGATCTGGACAGTGAGAGGATGAGAAGATGGTGTGATCTGGACAAGAAGATGAGAGAACTGAATCTGAAAAATTGGAGAGTGAATATGAACGAAATTTGAGAGAGAATATGGCTGAAGCGAGAGAATGGGATCTGAATTATGAGGCTCCAATCTGAAAATTCAGCTTATGTATGTGTGAATAATGTGAAGGTGATGAAACCAAAGTGAGTGGTGATAAAAACAAGGAAAATCCAGACCTAAAGTTGGTTAATTTCCAGATTGGAAAATGGAATTAATTGGCTGAAATTCAAACTGAATCTGGCACCTCATAACTGCATGAATGAGCATGGAAAATGTGACTTCATGCATGGGCAAAAACGTGACTCTCTCAGCTGGCTCATTTCCATGTGAATTTCCATGCATTTCAGAAATGATTCACGCTTAAATTGCTCCTCCCTTGCATCATGATGATGTCAGCTATTGCTTCCCATGTGATCAGCTTCAATTCACGCCATTATGCACTTCTTTGTTTCCCTTGATGATGTCATCCCATGAATTCCTTATATCAGATTATACATGTGCACTTGACTTCTCCAAATTTGTTGACCAAATCTTTGCTCCTTGATTCCAAAATTGCCCTCACACAAATCTGAAAATAAAGACACAAAACTAAATAAATTCTAAAAAAACAATAAAAAAGAAAGAAAATGAGAATTTAAGCCCAAAAGTCCAATCAAGCATCTTAAAGTCTCAAACCATCCACCAAATAGGATTATTAGGGTCTAAGTAGTCAATGTGTGAAACATAGCTATAAACTGGAAAACAAACCCTAATATGCACTATTTGGTGCCAAAAACCAAGTGTATAACATGTAAAATATGAAGTAGATTAGCACCCTTTTCAAAGCCCTGTAATGGCAAGCACCTTAAAATCCAGTAATGGTTGGCACCCTTTTTAAAGGTCTATAATGGTAGGTGTAACATCCTAAACTTCAATCTAAGAAACAAGCTAATAATTAGGGATAAATTAATAATTAGTAGATTGATTATAGTTTTGGATAGTGGATTAATGTGTGGTATTGGTTAATGTTGGACCATGTGTTTTGGATGATTACAAAACTAATAGAAAAAGTATTTGTTATGTGTGCAAATATAAAGAATCATTTCAAGAACATAAAAAATCAAGAGAAGATGAAGATGCTTAGGATAAGTTATTAAATTCTCTTAGATTCAATGTGAAAACTTTTAAAGCTTAATCACTTTTCATAATAATTCAAATGAATGTATCATATATCTCATTTATATGCTTTAAGACTCATTTAAGTATATTAAAGCTTGTAAACAATGTCTTTCTTACGTGTTAAATTTCATAGAAGTTGTTTGTAGTATGAGAAGAAAAATCACATGTGATTTTGCAGGTTACTCATGAGTTTTTGCACGTTAGGCATATTGACTACTAGATCACGCAAGAGTCAAGAAGTGGTTCACGCATAATTTATCACTTGTGTTATGTGATGCCTTAAACTTTGCTTCTATATGTAAAATCACGCATGAGAGCCATTGTTGTCCAGATAAGTTTTAGCATCTATACTTCACAACATTATGTTAAAGTGCAAAACCATGCATGAGACTAATTATAGCAATGCGTGAGTTGTCACTTGTTGCATAATCACATTTTGCTTTGTTGAGTCTTAAGTTCTCTCAAGCCAAGTTAGAATTGTTCACTTGTATGATTATTGATTTATAAATCTATATCTCTTGATCATGCAAAATCTTACTTGAGTTATGTGTGGTTCCATGCGTGAAAATACACCAAACGAGTTTGTGCATTAGTTTGAAATTTCACACGTGATAGCTTTCTAGTTCCACATGAGTTTTGATCACAAAGATTGGCTTTGGCATTTTACCAGTAATTTTACACATGAGAGGAAAGAGGTTCCACACATAATTTATCACACAGAACTGATGATAGTTTCTTATATGTAAAACCACGTGTGAGAGCTAATGGTGCACTTATAAGATTTAATACTCCAATATGTGAGTATATGCATAAGTGAAAAAGCACATGAGAGAGTAATGAGATACCATGTGAGTTTTAGCACATAGAGCTAAATGCTTATTCACAAGTGAAAAACCATGGGAGAGAGCAATGATCACATGAGTTTTAGCACATAGAACTAGATACTTATTCAAAAGTGCAAAACCACACATGAGAGGTCAAGATGTTCATGCTGATTTATCACACATATATTTATGGAACAACTCAAGTGAAAATTTACACATGATTCTACCAGTTACTCACAAGAAAATGCACCAATGGATAGAATCACTATTCCAACAGTCTATCAACAACCAAAATTATATATGTGACTCATTTTGAGCCAAAACTAGAACTAATGATCCTTGAGTAAACTAATCATCATTTGTGCATTTAAAGAGCTTTTAAATTGTGCTTTTACATCTTGCATTCATTCATTATTTGTGAAAAACTCTCATAAGTTTATAAGCTTTCAATTGTAATTTTATCTACTCTTTAATAGAGTTTTCTGCTAAAGCTTATTTCTTTCTTCAGAAATATTGAAAAGGTATTTTTTAAGTGTTTGTAATAACTTACTAGATTTTAGCAAAGTTTGTTGAAGTGAATCAAGACAAATTTAATCTTGAGAATTGTCTTGTAGTGGCAAGCACCTGTTGAAACTTGTGAACTTAATTGAAAATCTAAAGTGTAATTTTAAGGACTGGATGGAAGCCAAGTTTGAGACTGAACCAATATAAATCTTATGTGTCTTATCTTCTTCCTTCATACTTAAACACTTCACTCTTTTTAAAATTTCAAAAGTTTTTAAGTGTCAACCAATTCACCCTCCTCTTGGGTGTCAGCCTATCCTAACATTTGGTATCAGAGCTTGAACTCTTGATTAAAGACTTAATAGTCTAAAAAAGTATCCTATGGTTGGTTTTGGTAATAGTGTTCTCCCTAAAGATGCTGAAATTAATAGCCCCTCAAGATTCAATGGTGAAAACTATACTTTCTAGAAAAAAGTAAGATGAGATTATTCTTTGAGGCCTCAGACTTTGATTTATAAGAGATTGTCGAGACTGGTCCTTACATTTCATACAAAATTGTAGAAGGATAACTTATAAAAAAAGAAAGGAGTGAATTCACAAACTTAAGGATTCCCATGGCCATAGCACCACTATGCTAATTCAGATTCCTTTCCCTTACCCAACTCACTGCTCTATCTTGTAAAAATGTAACCATAAGATGAGATAAAAATTTCAATAATAGCATAACTCACTTCTACTAACTGTTACATGCAATTATATGAAAGTATAGCATAATATACTATTGAATATATGAAAGGATAATCTACACAAGTTTGATTCTAAAAGTGATGAAGCCGTATTTCTTGGTTATTTCAATAGAAGTAATGCTTTTAGAGTCTTTAGCAAAAGAACCTTATATGTTAAAGAGTCAATTCATATTAAATTTGGTGAATCCTTATCAGATAAGAGTAAGGAAAAAGAAACTATAAATCTTCCTCTTGATGATCTTATTGAAAGAAAAAGATGAAAATCAAACCAATAATGATACCATAACATTTCACCATGCATCCACATATATGGGTTAAGATTTATAAAATCACTATAAATCACTAAAATTTCCCTAGTTCACTGCTCAAAACATGCATACAATCCCTATGGAAACTTATATATACATAATATTCACATCAAGCTAATTCATTATGCAAACTCAGGGATTCCTGTGGCCATAGGACCACTATGCCAGTTCAAACTCCTTTCCCTTGCCTAACTCACTATACTATCTTATAAAAATGTAACCATGAGGTGAGATAAAAATTTTAATAATAGAATAACTCACTTCTACTAACTGTTACATGCAACTATATGAAAGTATAGCATAATATACCATTAAATATAAGATATATCACATGTTTCACTTCAAATCACTGAAATATAACATTTCACCACTTTTGAACTATAATCACCACAATTCCCTCCTTTTTCACTACTTTACAAACACATAGCATGATTACTACATATCAAACCTCCAAATCACCTTGACTTGAAACCATAGGCTCGCTTTATATCAATATATACTCTCATTGGCTTTAAACTCACCTTCAGTGGTAGAATTACCTACCCAAAGGTTATCTCACTTTCAAATTATGGTTTTCCCTAATACACACAATGGGTTATCGTTGACTCTAACACCGCATTATATAAATATAAAGGAGTCCAAATCTTCAACCTTGCTCAATAGGTACTAAAAAGATAATCTCTAAGACTATATCAAAAGGTACCAAGGAGATACAAATTCTCCAATACCATACCCCGTCGAGCACTAAGGAAAAGATGCCATATAGTCCTTTTCTACCTCTCTACATGAATGAACTTTCACTCTTATGATCATGCTTTCCAAACCAATTATAGGTTCCTAAACACTACTGTCCACATATACACATATATATACATAACGGTACAATTTCACATGTTTATTCAATCAAAATTCATTTCCATTCAATAACCATGCAATAACACAAAACATAGTTTAAAATAATTTCTTGCAATAGATAGCATACACACACAATTACAATAAATAGTCAAACAAAAAAAGTTATTTGATTACCTCAACTCTTCTGTCATTATAAAGGTTACCTATGGTACTTTCTCAATTACAACTCATCTCTACACGCCTCTTCTCTCACTTTACTCACAAGATATGCCAGTCAATATAAAATTAGCATTATTAGTTTATTGGTTTAATTGACCAAAAACACTTAAATTATCAACTATGGCTATAACTAGCCATTCACTACTTTCCACTTAGTCCATATAAGTTCTCTACCACTCGATTACTACTTTACGTCATGTCAAATAATGCCATTTGTAATGCTGTTACTGACATTACGATAAGCCCCACTACTTATATTCCAACTCAATTCAAAATCATTTAATTTGAAAACTTTGAAAACTTTAGGATCCTAAAAAAAGATTTCTAAAATCATCTTATACATTACTTAAGTTTTAAAACGTTACACACAGCAGAAGCAATAAGTAAAAGTAGATCAAAGACTAAGAGAACATGTGCATTACAATCAAGCTAAGCCAAAATAGGAGCATTGCACTGTAGCATGCGGCACAAAGAACACAGCTGCCCGCTTTGCATTGTGCACTGCGGCATATTGGTACATGCATCGAGGCGCACAGCCTAAAATTGTTGCCCTTTTGTAGATCTCTGGTGAGAATTTTAGATGTGTGCCATTTTCACATCAGGTGTCTAATTGAGATGGTTTAAGTGGTCATATAAAGCTTGTCGCACCCGGAAAAATGCAACACGGATGGCACGCGAGCGGAGGTCCTAGCCTTCATAATGAGAACGGATCGAATGAGGAGTCGCCACCAAGATTTTAAGGGAAATCTCGGGAAACCGATTAATGGAGGATAAGGGTGGTCTGCAAAATCAGAGAATAGGTTCGGGAGTCGATTGAGTGTGGGAAATGTGTTAGGCACCCCATAACACCCCTTCATCAGAACGGTTACCTGAAGTTTGTTGTGCTCTTTTAATATGATTTTATAACTATTTTAATTATCCCTTTTATATTTATGTGTTTGATATAAAAATGATAGGAATTAGGTGAGAAATGTTTATTTATTTACAAGGGAGGACAGACTTGACTCAAAATCTGACTCTGAGGCCTACGTACCCTGTGATGGGGATCAAAGTCCACGTAGTTCGGGCTTAAAAGTTGTTGGTAAAAATATTTTTGAAGAGAAATTTATTAAAATTAATTCACCATTTTGCAAATAAAATAATTTCTGAAATTTTGATATGTGTGTTTTAAATTGCAAGAAGTAATTTAATTTTAATTATTTTCTCCATTTTTGAATTTTTGGAATAAAGAAAGAAAAGGTTTTAAAATTATTTTTCTTTATGTTTTATGATTGGGAATTCTAATCGCAGTACCTGCAGAACCTTATTGGTTCGTACGATAATGCAATTGCTCTAAATATCTATGGAGATTCTGAAATCTCACACGATAAAAGAGTTTGGCAATTTTAATTTATTTATTTATATTCTCATGTACATTTTTAAGTGTTGATAATAATTTTAAGTGTGTATATACATGTTTTAAAGGTTCTTAATCATCATACCTGCAAACCCTTATTGACTTATACGGTAATATGATTATCCAAAATATTTGCAAAGATTATAAAATCTCACACGATAAAGGAATTAAATTTAAATACGTCTTTAATTTAATTAATTTAATATATAACTTATATATATTTTAAAAACTTAATCGTTATATCTGCAGAGTCTTATTGACTCATACGATAATATGATTATCTTAGAAGTCCACAGAGATTCAAAAATCTCACATGACTAAAGATATAATTGGTAAATATGGTTACAACTTAAATTCATTAATTTGATTAATTAATTTTTCTAAATTGTATTATATGATTATTTGCAGAAATTATTTATTTAATATAGAAATTGAGAATCACTATATCTGCGAGGACTTATTATCCCACACGATAATGTGATTAATTTAAGTCTTTACGAAGATTCTTGAAATCTCACATGGAACTTAAATAAATTATTACTTTGGATTATAAAAAGAGAGTTAATTTTAATATATAAGTTTTGCTCTCGTATCTACGAAATCTTATTGATTTACACGATACGAGATTATCCTAAATATCTGCAAAGATTCAAAGTCTCATACGATAAAAGGATTAAATAATTCACTTTGAATATATTTTAATGTGTAATTATATAACATATATAAAAATCTTAATCGTTATACCTGCAAAACCTTATTGACTCACACGATAGTACGATTATCTTAAAGATCTATGAATTTTCAAAAATCTCACATGACCATAAAATCTAATTAGACAATATAATTATTAACTTAATTAATTAATATTATAAAAAAATGTTTATTATTTTATTTACAAAATTCATTTATGTATTTACTATACACATTGTGAATCACGATATCTGCGAGGATTTATTATCCTACACAATAATGTGATTAATTTAAGTCTTTACGAAGATTATTGAAATCTCACATGGGACTTAAACATTTAGTATAAAGAGAGAGTTAATTTCAATAATGGGCAATATATACAAATTAATAATCACGACATCTACGATAACAAGCAAGAAGAAATTATACAGGGCATGTAAAAGAAGAAATCAAAACACTACAATATGATAAATGCAAATAGTCATAATAGAAATTATAACTATAATGAAATGAAATTCCAAGGCCACCTGTAGCAAAAATTATCACTGCAATTATAACAATTGTTTCATCACAATCAATGGGGACATAAAACAAATTAATAATTGTAGAGATAGCAAAATTGAAAACAATAATTTGTGACCTAGAATCATGAAGTTCATTATTTGAAAACTTCAAAACAAAATGGCATTGAGAAACCAATAATCTGAACCTCCATGAAATCAATCAGAGTTCATTAGACCATGAACTCAACACGAAGCCACTTTTAGTTTTCATATTCAATTACTAAAGTAAAAGTAAATAATAATAGGTTAGCCCAAACCTTAATAGATAGTAGAATTTCACCTGATGATGAAGCCATAGCTGAATGCCACTAACTCAGTCTAAGCACTCTTAGAAGCAATACCTTCACAGCTCCAAGTGAAATTCGCAGGAAAGGAGATGGTGGTGATGTCAATGAAGTCCCCTTCCAACAGTGTGAAGCTCTTTATTGTAGCTTCCTTTTCATTCTTCGTCTCTATCTCTCTCTCTCTTGCTCTCCCTCTAACCTTATGTGTGTGCTCTGTTTTTTTGTGCTTTCTTTCCTCGGTTTTTCTCTCCTCCTTCTGAGTTTTCTGGTCTGTTCATGATCTATTTTATTTCTTCATTTTTCATCTAGCTGTGTTCTGCTCCTCCTCTCTCGGTCTCGTGCTCTCTCTTTCTCCCTCTCTCTCCTGCATCTCTTATGCTCTGTTTCGCTCTCTCTCAGTCTCTCTCTTCTTTTCCTTTTCTCATCTTGCTGAAAGTCCCGTTACCAATATGTTTTTACTCTGTTTTTGTCTTCACCATCTCTGCTTCTCATTTCTGGCTCTCTCTCTCACATTATTGGCTCTTTTTTTCAGTTTTGGATCAGTCTCCTTCCTTGGTCTAGTCAGTCTTTGTTTTCTTTTCAGAAGAAGACTCATCTCTCTCAGTCTCTTGCTCCTGCTCTCCCACTCTTCTTTTTTTAGGAAAAAGCTCGTCTCCTTCTCGGTCCCTCTCCCTCACGCTGAAATGTTCTTGTCTCTCCTTATCTCCATGCTCTGTTTTTTTTGTTTTCTTCCCTTCCTCCCGTTTTCCTCATCCCTTTTAGAGTAGAAACAGGGAAGCTTGCGTGTGACGAGAGTTTACGTGCTTTATCGCTCTGCTCTCCTGTGTCTCTGTCTCAAATTTCTTCTGCGTTTTTCTGTGCTCTCTTTTTGCTCGCGGTTTCTTCTTTCTTCTGTCCAACTGTGTTCTACCTTTCATGCTCTCTATCTCTCTTCCCTCTTTCTCGGCTTTTTCTGCTTTTTTCATGCATGCTGCACTTCTGTTTTGCTTTTGTTGCTGTCCAGTTTTTTCTGCTCGCGTGAGTGTCCAGCATTTGCTTTTCTTTGCTTCTTCATATGTGCATGTGTTTCTTTTTCTGCATGAGTCTCTGACTCTTTTTCTTTGCGTGTGTGTGTGCTGTGCGGTTGTCTTCTTTTTTTTGTGTGTTGAAAGTGAGTGTATGTGAACCACATAAGGCTTGTGATAAGCCTTCTTCTTTTTTTTTCTTTTAATTAATTTAATTTTTTTAAACACACACACACACATAGATGTGTATATATATATATATATATATTTAATGAAAACTAAGATTTAAAGAGCGAAAAGTTAGCTCTCAAAAGTTGACTCCCAATATTTTGGATTGAAATAATTTGGGAGAGATTTTAATAATTTAAACAAGATTTTTTTGATTATTTTAATGAACTAAAAGAAATAAAATTCTAATAAAAAAAGATAAAATTAAGCCATATAAACTAAAAAAAAATTTGTTTTGAAAGGATTAAATTTTATTTTTTCATTTTTATATTTTTTGATTATTTATTATAAAATTTAAAAAAAATGCCCGGACAAAATACAATGTTCGCAAAGCTTACTTCATGATCTAACTAATGACACTAGTTTCATTTCAATATGATATTTCCTTCAAAAATTAGATATCCAAGTGCTTTTTGACTATTTTATGTCAAAATTTGCCACTCAAGTATCTCAATTTAAAACCAAATGTCATTAGCTGCATTTTGGGCCTTGACCACATCCAAATAGACAATACGCACTTGATTGACCATTCATATGTGCAATATATCACACATATACATATTTGGCTTGTAAATCACCAATATTATATAGTGGGCCAAAATCACACTTCTTCTTTCTTAATCTCATACAAGGCCAAATCTTCTCAAACACTTCCAGTACATCTCACATTAACACATATTCATATTAATCTAGTAGCCTATTCAATCATTTAACTTTCCACACATATACAAAGGGCTAGGGCATAACATCCTGAATTTCTTAATCCTAAGTTTAGAGGTTAATCAAGGGTAAAGTGAGATTAGAGATTTGAATGATTAATTGGTATTTTAACTTGTTTGTGTGTTGTATGAACAGTTATGGGTGATAGGAATATGTTTTAGGTCAAAGCAAGTGCATGTGGTAAGAATGAATCTCACTGTGCCATGTGCTATGGCTTGTATTGCATGTATCGCAGCGCATGGACTAGAAATTTACTTCATAAGTCATGAATTTTCAAAAATTTCAGGGGAGAGAATTTGAGAAACACATGAGATAAAGAGAGGAGAAGGGTTGAGAAGATAGGTTAAGTCATTTTAGAGTGGTGGAAGGTGATTTGGATTGGTAACTTGCCAAGTAAGCTACATGTAACTCTTAACTTCTATTCTACACAAATGTCTCTAAAAATGAATTCTAGGAAAATTGAATTGGTAGAATTTAAGGGGTTTGATTCTTTTCCAATAGTAATAAAAAGGTTTTTAGAAGTTAAAATATAGTTTTGTGACTTAGTTTAGAGCTGAACGGTAGAGCTTTGAACCTGAAGGCTCAATTTTGGCCTTTAGGTAGAGAAAGTTAGGGCAAAATCTATCTTGAGTGAAATAAGACCGGTTGAGGTAATGTAAAGTAGTAATTGTGTAGTTATAAACTTAAAATGGATAAATGAAAAAGAGTTTACAAATGAATATAGCCCTAAATAGTAAAAATAAGTTTTTGGTCAAAATGGATCAATTAATTAAAATGTGCCAAATGTGTTTAGATTGGCATATTGGATGAGTGAGTAGAGAAAGGAAGCTTGAGATAAGCTTGTACGATAGTGAAAATCTACGGGTAACATTTCTAGTGACAGAAGGGTTGAGGTAACTGAATAACTTCCTTTGTTTGCTTATTTATTGTAACTGTATGTTTGTATGCTATGTAATGCATAAAATGATTTTGAATTAATTATATTTATGACATTGAGTGATTGTTGTGTGTGAAACATCTTTTAATTGAAATGAGCATTAAAATTATGTTTTTATAATGTAAAGAGTAATATATATATATATATATAAAGTGTTAAATTGTGAAAAGAGAACCTTAAATAGTTTTAGAAAGCATGATTTGAGTGGTGGGAGTTCACTCGAGAATATAAGAGATGATAAAGACCATATGAAAAAATTTCCTTAGTACCTTATTAGGGTGCGGTGTTGGAAACAATTCTCTTTGGTGCCTTGAAATGTGTGGTATTGGATAAGATCTCTTGAGTGCCTATTAAGGTACTGTGTTAGAGATGAGAGACTCCTTAGTATCTTTGTGATATGGGTTGGAGTCAAAGACGCCCTATTGTGTGTACTGGGGGAAAACCATAGTTCGTATTGTGCGTTAGAATATCTTTAGCTAGGTGATTCTACCACTGCATGTGAGCTTAAGACTAATGAGAGTGTATATTGGTCTGAGATAAGCCTATAGTTTCATGTCCGGGTGATTTAGAGGTTTGGTTGGTAGAGATCATGCTAGTATTTTATATGATATGATGAAATATCTTGAGATAACATGAAATTCTTTGGGATTGATGAAAAGATGAAAAAAATGAAATGTGATATGTGATGAAAATACTACTTAATGAGGTTTGAATGGTATACTATATTTACTTTCATATTGTTGCATGTGATAGTCATAGGAGTAAGTTATTCTATTACTAAAATTTTTATCTCACTCCCATGGTTGCATATTTATAGGATCGAGAAGTGATCAGGCTAAGGGAAGAGAGTCTGGACTGGCTTGAGTTGTGAAGCCATGTACTCTGAGGTTGTGTAATGAACTGAACTGAAAGATTGTATGTATAAGTGTATATGAGTTGTCATAGGGTTGTATGCATGTATTGAACTGTGTTTCTATGAAATCAAGCCCGATTATATGTATATGTGTTGTTTGAAACAAAAGGGCTTTGATTTGTGTATGTTTGTGCTGCAATAGTTATGTGTTGGTGAATCTTAAGCCAAAGGACAAATTATGAGGAAATGAGTAATTTGGTGGCTAAGATTGTATTGTGATTATGATTGGTGAATCTTAAGCTAATGAACAAATTATGATAAAATGAGTAATTTAGGGGCTAAGATTGTATTGTGAATATAATTGCATATGTATGAGTTGAGAAATAACCGAGTGGGCTAAGTTATGTCGAAAAATGACATAGTATGTTAAGTTAGTGAATTGTGAAAATTAGCCGTATAAGGGTCAAATTTCAATATATGATTATGATTATGATTAATTGAGCTCAATCAGGTGTATTAAATCCTTTTAGACTTGGTTCAAAGCCTAGTGTGGTCTAATAAGAATAAGGGATTGATTTGAGCACTTTGGTACGCAAAATTTTCAACAAAACTGACTTTTTACACTGGGTGTTTAAATTTTGATCAGACCATTAGATCATGTTCAAACCTATCTCATCGATTAGTATATGAGCTAAGCTTTGTGTGAGCACTTGAATCACTCCAATCGGATGTTATATAAGAAATTGGCACACGTCGGAAATTCATCATTTTTGTTATCAAAATGATAGTAGAAAAATGGACAAGCGTGCTGCAGCACATGGAGGCACATGCTGCAGTGCACGATATAGACTGGGTGAGCATGTGGTTCTGTGCCACATGCCACGATGCACTAACCGTTTGCCATGGCACATGTACCAAGTTTTAGTTTTATTTTTAAGTTAAATTGCATGCAATTGAGATAGGAATGCTGGTGAGTTATGTCTACTATGTATGTGAGGAGTGCATAATTTATTTTCGCTGTGTTTTTCTCTGATTATGTTGTAAACTAATTAGTTTTATAAAATAAGTCTTCGGCTAAAGCTTTTAAAACATGAAATTTATCATGAAGAATGATAAGAGGTAGTGGTAACACCGTAATTTTCTCTTATATTGTGTGGATATGAGAGGAGGTTACATAGGGAGCTCAAAACCAACAAACATCATATTCAACACATTATGCACATGTTTGAATCCTATGGAAACTTATACACATTCATAGCTAGCAATAAATAAATTCATTACATCAAATCCTTACAAAGGCTTAAATGAGAGATCTCAACTTAGGCAATGTCTTTTTCTTTTGAATCACTAGTGCTAGATCCTAAAAATATAAACAACCACAAGTGAGATAAAAATCTGAGTAACTAATATAGTTTATTAAATATCTATTATCACAAATAAATATGCCAAAGTATAAAGAAATTTTATCTTTTCAAAATATTTCCACAAAAGTACACACTAACATGATCTTCTAGCTACTGAATCTCCAATGCTCCTTAATATAAATCCAGAAACTCTCTTGAATCAACTACTTATAGACTTGAGCACACTTTGGTGGTAGAAACACTAGGCAAAAGGTAATCTAATCTACCTATAGAATATGGTTTCCTCTTTACACACTTGTGATAGAGTTGTTGTTGACTCCCAACCGTACCCTAATGGATACTAGAGAGTGTTCAGACTATCTGAATGTCTCGTGGTAATAGTTGTATAGTATGCTGTACCAGATTACTCATGGTAACAACCTGTATAATGCTGCACTGGATGTTCCATAGTACCAGCCCAACCATATGAATTTTTCACTCACTTCTCCACACACACACATCCCCACTTATCCTGGGTGAAATCCTATGCACTATGGTCATGCTCTTTTCACAATTTTCACTACTTTCCTTCACATTTCCATAACATATAATTTCATAACAAATATATACACATATATCAATTGACAATGATAACCTTTTAGATTTCATTTCACAAATCAATGTTCATGCTAAAACTATTTCAATATTAAATCATGCATAAAACTCATTGAACCCAATTCATTATTTCATATTTACTTCTACACAGTTATTATAGTTAATAAACACAATAGATTATATGGTTATATTAACCTTTTTGTCTGATAGAAAGGGTTACTCATGTAATTTCCTTACTCAAATCTCTCTCCACTTATCTACATGTCACACACTAGAATCTACATAAATTGCATCCAAAGTCAATTTCACTATTGACAAAAAGTGCCAATTATCACAATTAAACACCTAATCACTACCAATTCCACAATTCATAGTTGGTTACACGAACCATAACCGATCACCCCACATTACAAGCTTTAACCTTACATAGCTAAAATTTCTCTTGCTACTCTCTCTCTATAGATTAGGTCAACTTGTGCCTATAACTTTAAAACTTTATTGTTCTAACTTAAACCAATCATAAAGTACTAGTTTAGTTTCAAAGAACCTTTCTATTACTATAGGATAAGAAATTAACTCCTTAAAACTCCCGAATTTAATTTCTCACTAGTTGAAACTAAGAGAAAATAGGGTAGAATTAAAAGTTAATTATGAGACTTACTCGATTAGTAATAGGTCAAAAGTGTTGCTCTTGCTCTTGATTTTGCTTGCCCTAACACAACCCCTTCTCTTCTTCTGTTTTCATGAGTTGGACATATCCCAATTAATCTAATTTTTATATCATACGCTGTGGTGCATCCACTTTTGGCCGCGGTGCATGGCACATTGAGGGAAATCCTCACTGTACACACATGCTCTTCTTTAGGACCTCATTTTTCTACTTATATCTATTCATATAATACCTCAATGAGTCAACACAATACTTAATATTTTAAAACCATAATCCTACATTAAGTCACTAATTCAATCTATAATAAAAAATTAGTATAAGATTAGAAATTTGGAATATTACAGTTCTCCCCAAAATTGAAACAACCATTGATACACACGTACCTAAGGAAACAATTAAGGGTATAACTGTCTCATTTTAACTTTTGTCTCCTAGGTCGTGTCACCAGGAGTCATACCCTTTCAGAACATCTTTACCAGTCGAATAGTTTTATTTCTTAGCTGTTTATCCTTCACATCTTCTGTTCACTCTGGTTCTGCTCTATAGGTCATATTATCTTATAGCTCCATCTCTTCAAGCTCAATCATATAGGAAGGATCTAGTTGGTACTTCTTGACTTGAGACACATGGAATACATCATGAATCATGTATAATTGTGGAGGTAAGGCAATCCAATAGGCAACCGGCCTGATTCTCTCTAAAACTTCAAACAGATCCATGAATCTAGGAGTCAATTTCTTAGCTCTAATTGATCTCCCAATTCCTGTTACTGGTAAAATGTTTAGAAACACATTATAGCCTACTAAAAATTTCAATAGTCTTCTTCTTTGATCGACATAACTCTTGCCTGGTTTGAACTATCAATAACTTTTGCCGCATCAACTCAATCTTTTGAGTGGTCTGGTGTATAATGTTTGGCCTTAATATGATTCTTTCACTCAGCTCGATCCAACACAATGGCGATCTACACTTTCTTCTAAATAAAGCTTCATATGGTGCCATTTGAATGGTAGTGGTAACTGTTGTTGTACACAAATTCAGCAAATGGCAAGTAGTTATCCCAATTACCATGTAACTCTAGTACATAAGATCATAGCATATCCTCTAAGGTTTGAATAGTTCACTCAGTCTACCTATTGGTCTAAGGATGGAAAGCTGTATTAAACTTTAAAGTAGTACCTATAGCTCCCCAAAACCTAGATGTGAATCTTAGATCTCTATTGGAGACTATATCCTTAGGAACTTCATGTAGAATCTCACAAATATAGATCTCTATCAACTTCTCTAAAGAATCACTGATCTTGATGGCTAAAAAGTAAGCTGACTTCATGAATCGATCTATAATCACACTGATAGCAGCATACCCTGCCTAAATTTTTGGCAATCTAAAGATAAAATTCATGGAAATACTGTCCCATTTCCACTTAGGTACATCTAATGGTTGTAATGTTTTAGCTAGCCTTTGATGCTTGATCTTTACTTTCTGATAAGTCAAGCATTGTGCTACAAACATAGTCACCTCCCTTTCCATACTTGGCCACCACCAGTAATGCTTCACGTCCTGATACATCTTTATAGCTCCCAAGTAAATAGTGTATTTACTATAATGTGCTTCATTTAAAATCACCTTTTTCAAGTTTGCATCATTAGGCACATGGACTCTGTCCTAGTATACCACAAAACCATCATCATGAAAACTAAAATCCATAGACAGATTTGACTCAACCTCTTCTTGAATCCTAAGAAGATTCTTATCTTATAACAGCCCTCACCCTACCCCACCGAGGGTTTTTTGAATTGGAGCCTTAACTACTCACACAGCAAGCCTAACTTTTCCTAAGGTGATACTTCAATTATTCCTTACCCCACCAAAGAGGACATTTGAAGCCTTACCAAACTCAAACCTCCAACCTCTATGATCTTAAGGAAGTTGAGGCTAAGTTTGGTACCATTAAGTCAAGTAATTGTAACATCCAGGAAAATTTAATCTTGGTTTATTAACCTAATGAAGATAATTAGTGAGTTAATATAGTGTGTGGCTAGAGGGGCTTAACTTGGTGTATTTATGGCAATTTCGGCCCTATAAGTGGTTTTGGATTGATGGCGGGCTTCTTGAGTAAGGAAAAAAGAAGAAAAACTGAAGAATTATCCTCTGTGCCACATGCCGTGGCACGTGGTCAGTCCACTGTGATGTACAAAGATAGATTTGAATGTAACGAGCTCTTCTGTGCCATGAGACATGGTGGAGGGCAGTATGCATCAGGGTGCATGACGAAAAATCAAATATATCTGGTTCGTATCTGCACGAGGAAACAAAAGAGAGGAAAGGAAGAAAATGAAGAGCTCTAGTTTTGCTCTGCTAGTGAACATTATGCATATTAAGGCTAGATTGAAGCTCTCAAACACTCAAGGTAAGTAATCTAGGCCTTCTTCTTTCTTTCTTTCCCTCATTTATGATGATTTATGGTAGGGTTTAAGTTGGAAGATGGATTTTCAATCTATAGGAGTATAGATATGATTCCATTGGTTAAAATGAGTATAATGGGAGTTGTTTAAGGTATTGGAACACTACGTTAATGATTTTAGAAGTGGTTGTTTTATAGGAGCATTTAATATCTAAAAATTAACATAAATATGGTAATTGGGAGAGGTTTATGTACATTAATGATGAGTTGAGGCGTTATTAGTGGTAATGTGCATTAATGGAACCTAAAGAGCCCATTGGGTATGAATGGGTAGAGATTGATGGGATTAGTAGAATAAAGGAAAAGTGGAATCAATGTTGATATTCCATTATAGTGAGATTGTAATGATATTCTTGCTTCTAATTGTAGTATGAATCTTTTGGCACTATTCAAGCTTGTTGAAGTTTTGGGAAGTTGGTATAGTGAGGGGTAAACCTTTGACCTCTCAAAGGTTTAAGGTAACCAGGAGAAACTTAATCTTTAAAGTTAAATGTTAATTATGTTTGTGAATGTGAATTATGATTTAAATTAATAATGCATATTAGCAAAGTGTTTGATTTGTGAAATGGTTTTGAAAAGAAAACCTTGATTATACCACCCTGTATGTTTTACGAAATTGATTGTGATTTGTTATTATGGGTAGAGAATTGTGATGTATTATGTGGATTATGTAGAGTAATTGAATATAATTTTATGAGATTAATTGTCATGAATTAATTATTGAAATGCATAATATGTAATAAATGTGTATAGCATGATCATTGGTGGGAGTTTGCCTAGGGAGAGGAGTAGATTGATTTAAATCCATGTGGTATTGGCAGTGACCATTGGAATCAAAAACTAGCCTTGCACCAACTGTTGGAATGAGGAGGTAGCCCTTGTCCCATGGTTGATTCAAGATTGTCTTACTTGTTCTACAAGAACTCAAACCAAATTAGTTTTTACCGGTTCATGAAGAGGCTAGATTAGGGGTACAACACCCCATGATTGTTAGTATTAGGAAAAATCAGATTAGATAAGTGAGTGAGTTTACCCTAGCCCAGTAGCTCCTCACAAGTGAAAGGCTAGGTTAGTTTGTGAAGGATGTAGCTACGTGATAGTCACTGATTTCATGTTAAAGGTAACAGGAGGGTATAAAGTTGGCATATGATCATGCATAGAAGTCTGGTCATATGATTGTTATTTTTGTGACCTTGTGTTGTGCTTAGTGAACCATTATAAGATTGTGTGTTGTGGGCCCGGTCACATGGTTGTTAGTTTTGTGAACCGTGGTCAAGTGTTTATATGTGATATATATGTATTTACCTAATTGCATCTATTTATAATTGATATACAATTGTATAGGTTAGGTGAAACTTGATTCCTGAGTGGTTGTATTCATCTCTCAATTCTCAATACTTTCAGGACCTAGCTCATCGGATCCAAGTTGGGAAAAACATATAGAGGCCTAGGATTGTGGAGTAATCCTTTTTATGCCTCTTTTTAGTTGTTCCATGTGTATTTGTTAATGTAATTGCCAACTAGGATCATTTGACATGTTTTATGCACTACTTGCATGATTTCATGTATAACTTGTGTATTTTGTACCTTGGGTTAGTGAGTTTTGATTGTAAACCCATGGATATGGCCAAAATACTTGTGCAAGTAGAAGTATATATATTTTGAAAGATTTGGGATGAAATTGATGAATTTGTGCAACTTTTACTCCCCCTTTGTGTTTTATGAAAATCGAGCTTGAGTAGTGATTTTATGATAATACGTGTTTTTGATTGTGTGTGGCGTGTTGCATGGGTCTGCAAGAGTCTATTGAGTGTGATTAGATGGTTGGTGTGAGCTCTTAGTACTCGTGATGGAGTTAGGACACCCTATTTGTGAAATTTAGTAAAAAGTGGTCAAAATGGGTTTTGGTATCCAACATTTTATAGAAAATGAGTTTGTATGGGAAACTGGTGTCATTAGCTAGAGTTAGGAGAAAGCTCCATATAGACACTAAAACCACCTCAATTGAATGTCGGATGGAGATTTGAGGACACGTCAGAAGTTTGCTCCCTGTGCTGTCAAATGACGGCACTAATGCTATCAAATTTGTGCAATGTGCTTGATGAACCCTTTAGTCATCTTGGGTTATCAAATTTCACTAGAATGTAGAAGTGAGTATTCTAGGTCATTTCCCTAGAGAGCAAAGCATACAAATCATTGTTCAAATGCCACAAATTAATCTAAATTTTCAAGTGACTAAACTAACTCTATAATGCAACAATAAATGTTTGTAAAATTATGTTTTAGTTGGAATGAAATGAATGATGATATGGTGAGCCGAAGTCAGATTTCCTAACATTAATCATTAATTTCTAAAATTATAACATCATAAACCTTCTTGATTAACCTGAAATGAGACACTTAGAAACCTCTAAGTGTGTGCACCATTAGACTCAATGGACACCAATGAATCTAGGTCAATTGAACTTAAAAATTAACACTATATTCAGCCTTGTTCTACACAAGTTTCAAACCAAAACTAGTGGAAGAAAAATACCTTAAGTCAAATTCATATAACCAATATGGATCAAACTCAAGTCCACACAAGAACTTGAACAAGAATCAACAAGAACTTATGAAATAACCCTAAAACATTAAGGTGAATCATAAATTCCAGAATTGAAAATAGCATGAAAATCTAAATTCAACATTCATATTGTCATCAAATCTGAATTAAAATCACAAAGTCTTCAACCAAAATAGGTTCAAAATTCAAAAATCTCAATTAATCAAGACAAGAAAATGAACAACAATTACAAATCTGGAAATCTCATAATGTCAAGTCATCTTTCTTGGAGCTCTAAATGATCAGCCTCTCATGCTCTTCCTCTTCACTTGAATCAGACCTTGAGAAGCCTCCATGAATGTATGAAGATGAAGATGAAATCTGGAGATAAATGTGTGCTGGACGAATCTAGAGGAGAAGAAGAAAATGGATGAAAATTTGGAGGAGAATGAAGGCAGAATTCAACCTGAATGAAGGAGAAAGGAGAAGAAATGATATGGACAATGAGGAGGATGAGAAGATGGTGTGATCTGGACAAGAAGATGAGAGAACTGAATTTGGAAAATTGGAGAGTGAATATGAACGAAATTGAGAGAGAATATGGCTGAAGTGAGAGAGTGGGATCTGAATTATGAGGCTCTCATCTGAAAATTCAGCTTATGTATGTGTGGAAAATGTGAGTGGTGATAAAAACAAGGAAGGTCCAGATCTAAAATGAGTTGAAAATAATGGACAAAAATAAGCTAAAATGGGAATAAAAATGAGGTGGAAAAATGTGGCAAGGGACATGTGAACATGTGTGGGAAATGTGAATCCTCCTTAGGCTCCCAATCAGCTGCCACATGTCATCCCATTAGATCTGGTCATGTCACACCTCCCATGCCCCTTCTTCACTTGATGATGTGTCCCTCAATGCTTTCCATGCTCCTTTGATTTTTTATTTAATTAATTCTCCCCAATTAAATCTGAATAATGGTGCTACATCATCCCTCAAATAATTCTGGAATTTGCACCCAACAGCCCCTAAATTCTTCATCTTTATTTATTTGCTATCTCTTGAATTTCTCCAAGCATGTGGACTAGCCTTTGATCCTTGATTCCAAAATTGCCCTTACAAAATCTGAAAATAAAAACACAAGACTAAATAAATTCTAAACAAAAGAAATAAAAAGGAAAAGAAGAGAATTAATGCCCAAGATCTCAAGTTAGGATATGAAAGTGTCAAAACAATCATCAAATGGCACTACTAGGGTTCATAAAGTCAATCTAGAAATGAGAACTCAAAATCGGGAATTAAACCCTATTATGCACAATTTGATGCCAAAAACCAAGTATTTTAACATGTAAAATATGAGATAGATCAATTCCCCCACACTTGGATTTGCTCTCCGGGCAAAACTCCCTCAAAACCTAGACAAGTAAACAACACAAAAATACAAGCTCTCAAGAGTGAATCCAATTTTCAAAGTCATGCACTATCACAAGAACTAAACCAATGTTACAATCTTAGAGAAAAACCTTAATACATCACAAGTAAACCATCTGCAAAAATGTAATCTCAAAGAGAAACCTCACCGGATTATTGTTTCACTCAAGCACTCAGTGTATAAGGGTACAAATATCATTCAAGTTCCTTGGCAAGTCATCCTACCATAGGCTTGTAATCCCTCTATCTCACCACTACAAACATGCAAGGGTTCTCAAGAATCATATGGACTTTCAAAGAATGTAATGTGCTCAATGAAGGATATACTTAGATTTGCATGTGAAAGAGGTAGGGATTGGCTCAAGAAACTTGTCTTGGCCACAATGTAGGTATGTCCAATATACATGACTACTCAAAACTAAATCAAATAGGGATCATGGATGGAATGAATAATGGCCAAGAATGAGATGAAATGAGAATCTACAAATAAGAACAAGTGAATCAAATAGCAAACCCATTGAAACTTGCTTATTCAAACTCTTTCTTTTGCTTTTCTTTGATCCACTTTGATCTCTTTTTCTCAAATATTTTTTTTTTCTTTTCTACAATCTTTTCCTTCTTTCTTTTGTATCACTTCTTTCTTTCTTTTATTTTTTTCCTCTTGCTGTTCTTCTTAATTTCGTTTTTTATTTCTTTTTTTTTTTCAAGCATAGCTTCCAATATTTGGGTACAACTCAATAAATGTTCCTTAATCATAAGAATGGGATGGTATGGCCAATGTGAATGAATGAAATAGATCCCAATAGATGTTATCTACTAGTTAAATTAAAAATATTCAATGCACATTGAAACATACCAAATGAAAATATATGCAATTTATCCAAAATAGGTCAAGTGTTTAAAAATGACAAAATAAAAGAAAGGCTCTATTTGGCTATGTAAGAGATAATCAAGTAATCAAGGGTTAGCTAAAAGGCCTTGGGCACTTTAATGATGGCCATAATCACTTTCCCTACAACCAATGCACAAGTGTAGCCTCAAGTAAGAGAGAAAATAAGTTCTAGAGAATTAACAAAATCAGGGAACATAGAACTCTCAATGGTTGAAGGCACCTTCCATATGGTTTATTCTTACTTCTCTTAATCAATTACACTCAACCAAATGGTTTATTGCTTCAAAATATAGATTTTAACTAAAGAAAACAACATCTCAAGAGTTCAAACTCAAATACAAAAACTAAGATCATCTTTAAAACTCAATATTGCTCACAAAATAAAAGTTTTTTTTTTTTCAAAAACACACTTTCCCCCACACTTAAATAATGCATTGTCCCTAATGTATGCAAAACACATAATGGGAAGAATTAAATCAAATCTGTACAGCATGTAAAAGTGTGGAAAAATGTCAAATTTTTTTTTTTCGAAAACACCACTAAACAGCAAGGAAATAAAGAAAAACAAAGAAAGAACAAAAACTAACATAACTAAGGAAAAGGAATTTCGTTTTTCTTTTTTTTTAACCTAATGAATCAGGTTGCATCTCCCCCCCACACTTGAACTCAAAATGACATTCACAAACACAACACAAGCAAAGAATGGTGTACCACATGTGTGCATATGTGACAGCAAGCATATCCCAATTAGTGCTCCACTTGTGTGCTTTGTGAATCAATCAAATCAATCAAAAAGAAATAAGAAGGAGAGATACAACCTTTGAAGACTCATGAAGGATCTTTGAATCTCATTTCAGCAAGCAATGTGGAAGATTCACCCTCATGAAACTTCTTGCACAAGTGGCCATTTGCCTTGAATGTTAACCACTTTGAGGATCTTTGAGGTTGAGAGTGCCATAGTCAAAATTTCCTCCACAATGTAAGGGCCCTCCCATTTGGATTGAAGTTTGCCACCAATGAGCTTGAGCCTTGTCTTGAAGTTAAGCACTTTATCTCCCACTTGAAAATGCTTCCTCAAAATACATTTATCATGAATGGTTTGTGTTGATCAACTGGATCAATGCAAATCTGAAAATAACCACTATATCCATCAAGAAAGCAATAATGAGATTTCCCCCCTAATCTTTCTAACATTTGATCAATAAATGGGAGAGGGAAATGGTCTTTCTTGGTTGCCTCATTCAACCTCCTATAATCAATGCATACCCTCCAACATTTTGTACCTTAGTAGGAATCATTTCATCATGTTCATTCTTTACCACAGTATTCCAATCTTCTTGGGCACAACTTGCAGATCTGAAATGAGCTGAAAATAATGGACAAAAATAAGCTAAAATGGGAATAAAAATGAGGTGGAAAATGTGGCAAGGGACATGTGAACATGTGTGGGAAATGTGACTCCTCCTTAGGCTCCCAATCAGCTGCCACATGTCATCCCATTAGATCTGATCATGTCACACCTCCCATGCCCCTTCTTCACTTGATGATGTGTCCCTCAATGCTTTCCATGCTCCTTTGATTTTTTTTTATTTAATTAATTCTCCCCAATTAAATCTGAATAATGGTGCTACATCATCCCTCAAATAATTCTGGAATTTGCGCCCAACAGCCCCTAAATTCTTCATCTTTATTTATTTGCTATCTCTTGAATTTCTCCAAGCATGTGGACTAGCCTTTGATCCTTGATTCCAAAATTGCCCTTACAAAATCTGAAAATAAAAACATAAGACTAAATAAATTCTAAACAAAAAGAAATAAAAAGGAAAAGAAGAGAATTAATGCCCAAGATCTCAATTTAGGATATGAAAGTGTCAAAACAATCATCAAATGGCACTACTAGGGTTCATAAAGTCAATCTAGAAATGAGAACTCAAAACCGGGAATTAAACCCTAGTATACACAATTTGATGCCAAAAACCAAGTGTTTTAAGATGTAAAATATGAGATAGATTAGTGCTGCGGCGTATGGTCCCTCACACCGTGACACATGACACAAAGAAGACAAGCCATAGCACATATGCCATAAACCATGATGCACGTGTCATTTTCTGCACAAAATCTGTTTTTGAATTTTAAAACTCATTGTTTTGGGTCCCAATTGATTTTCAAGCTTTCGCATTACTTTCAAAACTCTGTTATGAACTTATTAAATAATGTTTGAGATCTGAATTATTAAAATTAGGATTCCTTTGAAAGAATTTGAGAAATTCCATTTTTATAAAATTGTACAGTTTGGTAGTCCTTTAAGAGTTAAACCTTTAAGTGCCATGATTTAGTGTTAGAGGTGGTTTAGTAAGGGAGAACCTACACATCTTCCAACGCGCCATTCTCAACTCTTTCTAAAAATCACCACCGATCACTATAGTATAGGCACCAAGGCTCTCAATAGTGCATCTTATTAAGAATCGATGAAAGACTCTATTAAATTATGCTCTTGGACCATTAAAATAGTTATGTGTAGCGTCTTCCTGCTCAACCCATCACTTATTATATTAGCTTTTTCTGGATGGTATTTCAACTTAAAATTATAGCCCTTGAGTAATTCTATCTACTGTCTCTGCCTCATGTTAATTCTTTTTGATCTATCAAATACTCCAAGCTCTTGTGGTCATTAAACACACTAAATAATAAACCATATAGCTAATGATGCTAAATTTTCAGTGTAAAAACCACTACTACAAGTTTCAAATCATGAGCTGGGTAATTTTCTTCATGTGGTTTGAGTTGCATTGATACGTAAGCCACTACTCACTCATCTTGCATTAACACACAACCTAAACTACTTAGAGAAGCATCCATATACACCTCATATGGTAGTTTTGGATTTGAGAGTACTAAAACAGATGCAATAGTCAACTTCTCTTTCAACTTCTGAAACATAGTCTCACACTTGTCATCCCAGATAAAAGGTTGATCTTTACGGGTCAATTTCATTAATGGGGAAGCAATCTAAGAGAAATCTTGGATAAACCTTCGGTAATATCAGCTAATCCCAAAAAACTTCAAATCTCCCTAATTGAGCTATGTCACTCCAATTTCAACATAGCATCAACTTGATGAGAATTAACAAAATCCCATATGCTGACACCACATAGCCTAAAAATTTGACTTCACTCAGCCAAAACTCACATTTACTGAGCTTGGCATGTAAGTTATTCTCTCTTAGAATCTGAAGTACAATCCAAAGATGCTTGGTATGTTGTTCCTTATCTTCTGAATAAACCAGAATGTCATCGATGAAAACCATAACAAATTGGTTTAAATATGGTCTAAAGATACAGTTCATATAATCCATGAAAACTGCAAGTACATTAGTCAAAACAAATAGCATGGAAAGGAACTCATAATGCCCATAGTAAGGTTGTCTTGGGTACATCTTTCTCACAAACTCTCAACTAATGGGACCTCAAGTCAATTTTGGAAAATACTGAGGCTCCAACCAATTAATCCAATAGATCATCGATCCTAGGCAAATGGTACTTATTCTTTACTGTTACTTTATTCAACTATCAGTAGTTGATGCACAGTCACAAACTTCCATCCTTCTTACTCACAATCACTAGCAACGAACCCCAAGGTGATACGTTCAGCCTGATGAAACCCTTGTAAAGCAAATCTTCAATTTGTTTCTTCAACTCATTCAACTTGAGGGTGACAGAGGCTTTAGAAATGGGTTCTGTATCAAGAACTAAATCAATTGAAAACTCAACTTTCCTTTTCGGAGGTAATCCAGACATCTCCTTGGAAAATACCTTGGGAAATTCACTTACTACTCTAACCTTCTCAATACCCCCATTATACACACTACTTACTACACAAATTAACATATGGGCATCATACCCTTATCTTATCAACTTGCACAACTTACAAAAATCTAGGTTGCTTAGTAGAACTAGTCCCTATTAACAATACTGGCAAGGACACTAGCTTTCTGGCATAGTCTAGAATAGTATTATTAGCTACTAGCTAATCCATGCCAACAACTATCACATTAATCCCTTTCATGGGAATGCAAATTAGATTAATCATAGATACCCGATCCTTGAATACAATTTCTACTCTCTGACATGCTTTACTAGTAATACTTAATGACCCTGAGGGTGTTATCACTTTAATCGACACAGGCAACTCTTCTAATTATAATTTCAATCTATCTACACATTCTTTTAAGATGAAAGAATGTAAAAAGATGAAAGAATGTGTAGCCTCAAATTAAACAAGGCCTCCATTCTATTACTGCAGATAGAAATTATACCTTTAATTAGATTTGGAGACGCTTTGGCCTCTTCTTGTGTCATTGCGAATACTCATCTAGGAACTATCAACTACTGCTCTGTCACCTCAATTCCACCCTTAAGACAATACTTGGCGAATATGGCTTAGTTTCCCATACTTAAAGCTAGACCAATACTTTGTTGTGTGAAATCTGTCATAGATACTACACTGGGATGACCTTGCAGTGTTAAAAGTAGGAGCTGACACATTCAAGGCTTGCCTTGAAGGTTGTAGAGGCTCAATTTTGACCCCAGTACTCCTTTACACTGACCCTCTTTGAACAGACCAAGTCTGAGAACCTTTAGCAAAGCTCCTCTTCTCAGAAGCTCTAAAACTACTCGATCTATACACGAGCTTTTCGATACACCACCCGACAGACCCAGAGATAGAGTAAATCTTCCCTTACTATCTCTTTTCTTCTCAACCTTTGCTTCCCTGCCTCTCCTTGCAACCATTCTCAACTTATGGCACATGTCTCCATAAGTGGTAATGTCAAACAAAGCAATCTACTACCTGTACTCTGGACGCATATTTTCTAAAAACTATTTTGCCTTCCACTTTATGTCATTATGGTGCTATAGGTATGTGAAATAGGTGGACAAGTCATTGAATCTCTTAATAAATTCTTCTTCATCTAAGTCCCCTTGCCTAAATGTATGGAACTCTTCCTCTTTCTCGTACGAAAAGATGCTGAGAAGTAATAGTTAAAGAACACTCTCTTAAATTCTTCCTAAGAATACCTCACATTCCTAGATGGTCTCACTAAATGCCACCATCTTTTAACCGCTTCGACCAGCTGGACTATAGCTAAAGTCACCTTCTACTCTAAAGTGCAAGTCACCACCTCGAATATTGTCTCGAGGTGCTCAATCAACAGCTTGGCTTCACCCTCTTTCATATTGCTGTCAAATGTAGGTGGATTGAACCTCACATAAGTCTTCCAAGCCCAGTCAGTAGACGAATCAGCAATAATTCCCATAGTTTGCCTGCTACTTGAAGCTTGAGGAGCCTCAGGTCTACTATGAGCTTCTTTCGATACCTGTCTTTCTTGACCTTCTCTTTCTTTAGCTTAATCTCTACCCTGTAATAACACGTCATGGTCTCACACTGTTTGTCGAATATCAATCATCATATCTCTCATCTCTTCTAACAAGCCATCTCTTCTATCAGCTTGTTGGGGCACATTCGATTGAACCTTTAGCACAGGTTCATCCTTTAGCAGATGCCATGACACTCGAGTGCTATGTGAAGCTCGAGTACGTCTTCTTCTCATTTTCTTCCCTCCTAAAGATGAAAGTAAAATTAAGGTACACAAAAGGGAAAGAATAGGTATAATGAACAATATATAAGTTTCCAAGTTCTAGGAACTTAAAACAATCAAAGAAATCAGATCTTAAAACTTGAGAAACTGATACCAAATAAATATAATGCCCTTATGAACATGACAATGTGCTCCACTACTTATATTCCTAATCAATTCAAAATCATTCAATTTCAAAAATTTGAAAACTATGGGTTCCCAAGAAAAGATTTCTAAAATCATTTCGTACATTACTTAAGTTATAAAACATCACACACAGTGGAAGCAATAAGCAAAAGTGCATTAAAGACCAAGAGAACATGTGTATTACAATCAAATTAAGCCAAAATAGGAGTAGTGTGCCACGGCTCATGCCACATGTGTCTTGGCATATGGCATAGAGAACACAGCTACTTTTTTTACGACTACACCACGGCATGCGAGTATATGCGCCACGGCACACACACCTGAAATTGTTGCTATTTTGTAAATTTCTAGTGCGAATTTTAGATGTACGCCATTTCTACAATTGGTGTCCAATTAGGGTGGTTTAAGTGCTTATACAAAGCTTACTTCATGATGCAACTAATGACACTAGTTTCATTTCAATCTAATATTTCTTTTAAAAATTGAACACTCAAGTGCATTTTTACCATTTTCTGTTAAAACTTGACACTCAAGCACCTCAATTTGAAACCAAACATCATTAGCCACATTTTGGGCCTTGACCATGTCTAAATGGACAATATACACCTGATTAACCATTCATATGCATAATATGTCACACATACACATATTTGGCTTATAAATCGCTTGTATCACGCATTGGGCCAAAATTACATTTCTTCTTTCTTACTCTCATACAAGGCCAAATATCCACACACACATCCAGTACATCTCACATTAACACATACTCACATTCATCTACTAGCCCATTCAATCATTTAACTGCCCACACATATACAAAGGGCTAGGGAGCTCAAAACCAATAAAACACCATATTTAGCACATTAAGCACATGTTTGAATCCTATGGCAACTTATACACATTTATAGCTAACATCAAACAAATTCATTGTACCAAATCCTTACAAAGACTTAAATGAAATATCTCAACTCAACCAATGTCTTTCCTCTTTGAATAACTAGTGCCAAAAACCTGAAAAATATAAACAACCATAAGTGAGAAAAAAATCTCAGCAACCAATATAGGTTGTTAAATGTCTATCACCACAAATAACCATGCCAAAGTATGAAGAAATTTTATCTTTTTAAAGTATTTTCGCATAAGTACACGCTAGCATGATCTTCTAGCTACTAAACCTCCAATACTCCCCGATAAGAAACCATGAGCTCTCTTGAATCAACTACTTATGGACTTGAGCACACTTCCAGTGGTAGACACACCTAGCTAAGGGTAATCTAACCGACTTATAGACTATAGTTTCCCTCTTCACACACTTGTGATAAAGGCATCATTGAGTCCTAACCACACCCTAATAGGCACTAGGGAGTTGCCAGAGTACCCAGATGTCCCATGATAATAGTCCCATTATGCATAAAACTCATAGAACCAAATTCACTATTTTATATTTACTTTTACACAGTTATAATAGTTATTAAACATAATAAACTATAGGGTTGCCTTAACCCTTCTGTCTGATATAAAGGGTTACCTGTGTAATTTCCTTACTTGAATTTTTCACCGCTTATCTACACGTCACACACTAGAATTGTAATGTCTACCTTGACATTAAAAAAATTCACCACACAATTAAAACAAATAATCATAATTAGGAGTTATAGATTACCCTTAAGTTCATAGTAAAATGCATAAGGGATAAAGTTAATAATCCTTATAATTAATTTAGAATATTTGGGATCCCATAAAAACCTTTCAAATAGGTAGTTTGAGCCAAAACTTAATGATTTATAAAGGTATAGGAAGTATGAAAAAGTTTTAGGAAGCAAAACACTTGAAAAAAGGGCTAAAACTATCATTTTTGAGTATTTTGACACATGTGCCGTAGCTCATGGTCCATGCGTTGCAGCATGTGGTATAGAAAAGTAAATTTAACTACTGTACCATATGCCATGGCTTGTGTGTAATGTGCTGTAGCTCACGTGTACTTGTCATGACAACAAAAATGCTGTTTGTAACAGTTACACCCCCCCGAGCCTACTGCTGCGAGTGGTGGACTGGGCCATGCCACCTCATGGCAACAAAGCCAGCTTTCCCCATGGTAGTTCATGGGTTATTCCCCGCACCCACTGCACTATTTGACTCAATGGTACCAGGTTCAGCCTCAACTTCGCTATGTAGGAGAGGTTGGAGGATCGAACCTGGGAAGGCTCCCTTAGTGCAGTGGGTGCGGGGAATAACCCATGAACTACCATGGGAAAAGCCGGCTTGGTTGCCGTGAGGTGGCACGGCCCAGTCCACCACTTGCAGCAGTGGGCTCGGGGTGGTGTGACTGTTACATAAACCTTTTATGTAACAGTCACACCCCCCCGAGCCCACTGCTGCAAGTGGTGGACTGGGCCGTGCCACCTCACGGCAACCAAGCCGGCTTTTCCCATGGTAGTTTATGGGTTATTCCCCGCACCCACTGCGCTAAGGGAGCCTTCCCAGGTTCGATCCTCCAACCTCTCCTACATAGCGAAGTTGAGGCTGAACCTGGTACCATTGAGTCAAGTTGACTCAATGGTACCAGGTTCAGCCTTTTATGTAACAGTCACACTCCCCCGAGCCCACTGCTGTGAGTGGTGGACTGGGCCGTAACCACCTCACGGCAACCCAGTCGGCTTTCCCCATGATAGTTCATGGGTTATTCCCCGCACCCACTGCGCTAAGGGAGCCTTCCTAGGTTTGATCTTGACCCAATGGTACCGGGTTCAGCCTCAACTTCGCTATGTAGGAGAGGTTGGAGGATCGAACCTGGGAAGGCTCCCTTAGCGTAGTGGGTGCAGGGAATAACTCTTGAACTACTAGGAGGAAAGTCGGCTGGGTTGCCGTGAGGTGGTTATGGCCCAGTCCACCACTCGCAGCAGTGGGCTCGAGGGGGTGTGACTGTTTCACTATCATGATAGCTTTTCAGGACAAATTTTGAATGCACATCATTTTCGTATTTGATGTCCGATTGGAGTAAGCACAAGAGCTCACATGAAGCTTATTCAATAAGCTAACTAATGGTACAAGTTTCATTATGATCTGACACCATATGAGAATTTTAGAAACTTAGATGTAAAAGTCAGTTTTCAAAGCGATTTTCAAGCATCCAAGTACCAAAAACTTAAAATTTATACCATTAACCCATTTTGAGGCTTAAACTAAGTTCAATAGACCAAAATACACTTAATTGAGCATTTGAACACATAAAAACATACCAAACACAAAATTTGGTCACTTAATACCAATTTCACCCAATGTGGCAAAAAACATAAAATCAATACCACATACACCATTTGGCCTCTATTGCCACATAATACATCACATATACATTATCACCATATGTATACAACATTCCTTGCATTTGTATTAGTATTTTAGCCTATCATCACAAAAATAACCACATATTCACATCATATACAATATTGGACTAAAATATAAAATATCATATTATAATACAAGTGCAACTAATCAAAATGACATGCATTCTTAGTTGGCAACTCATGATATCATCCGTATAAGTTTATGCACACAACTCAAAATTAAATCAAGCTTTACAATGGTAATGTAGCAAGTTTGTTAGCCCTTTCTCGATTCCTTCCCTTACTCAGACTCAGCAGTAGAACTTGTAAAATGTCAGTATCTAAGATAATCTACATTATTAATTAACATACCAAGTTATAAACAAACTTTAAAATAAGCATAATAAACACACCATATACAATCACCACAATTCAAATGCATGATCACAAATCATCCGGTCCTCCAGTACTCTTGATCAAATTGATAGGCTATTTTATGGAACCAAACCACATATATGGTCCCTAAGCTCACTATCCATAATAGGACTACCTGGCTAAGGTGTCCTAATCCATTCTGGGCTACATGTTCCCATTATTACAAGTAATCGAGGTGTTATTACTCTAACACCGAATCTGATGGACGCTAACAAGCATAGTCTCCAACTCTATACCCTTCTAGGTACTAAGGAAAGTAAGTCTCTAACACTACACCTTTTTCAGGTACTAAGGAGAAATATGAGCTGTATCTGGCGTCCCAAGGTGCTAAGAGAGACATATGGACTTAATCTCTACTAACTCCAATAGTGTGACCTCCCATCCTCTAATATGTCATATTTCATTGCATATCCTCACTTGACCGTGCATAAAACACTTTCTAAACTAATATAATTAATCTTACCACTTATTTTAAAAACATGACATTTTACAAATCAATACTCCACTCATTTTTTAAAATAATTAACTTTTACAAAATTTACACATATATACATAACAAACCATACAAGAATAACTTGAGAATTGTAACATACTTACTATTAAATTGTTTGCTTTGCATTAGGATAGATTATGACATTGGATATTTAAGAAAATATATTAACAATAAAAGTCAAGGTTAATTTTATGTAATTTTAAGTGGAGAAATTTACTTAAGGTAAATTAAAAGATTAACCATGCCTTCTCTTTTCCATTTGTGAAAATAAAGGGAATAAATATCAATTAAATTGGAAGTTAGTTAGTTGTCATGACCAAAGTATAATTATAGGTAATAAACTATCACGTGACATTGCTCCCATCAAATTATTATTTAATTATTTCATATATGCTTTCATTTAACTTCACAGTTAAGATATAGTAAAGGAAATAAAAGATTAAAAAAAATTAATAAAGGGGAAAGAAAGAAGGAAACATTATTAGTTAGTCATCTATTATCATTTATAAAAAGAATATTATAAGCTAAGATAGTAAAGTTAGATTAAGTGGCATGTTTTGATCTAGTACTAATAATAGATGGCATCAAATGAAAAGCTTTAAAGGCATAAATGGGTTTAGGTGGCAGTTTTAATTGAGATTTTGAGAAGTCATTTCAATGAAAAATTAATTACACCACCGTTTCTATTTGTCTTCAAATATAATACCCATTATACTATATACATTATTATTTAATGAATTTCTCTTTTATTATCATAACAATTGCATGTTCAATATGATTACTGTATCCTTGGACAAACTATAGTGATTATCCTCAATGTCCCTGATCGGTCATATATGAGGGATCATAGATGAAACAAGATTGGTATGACTTTGATTAATTATAAAGATACAAATTAAAGTCATAGGCACTTGAAAGAGTATAAGGTGCTAGACTGACTCGCTATGAGAAAGCTGCATGGTACAAGTCATAAGCATATCTCATATGTAACTATATCACTAAGCCCTTTGACTTAAGATCATCATGGATTCCTATATGATGGCTACTGAACTTTGACCTAGTCAAAAGTCACCTTTGATCAGGTAATCATAAAGGCTATGATTGAGTTTAGTGATATTTATGCAATAGAATATGAGTAATCAAGATGAAATTTGTCCCTCACATTAAGTGAGAGATATTACTGGGCCCCTCTGTAACACACCAAAATTTTTTTTTAAATAATTTAACTCAACCATAGTTGGGTTACAGCTACCCAACACATTTTTATATCAATAATTTCAATATAAAATATTTTATAATTGGCTTCAACTCACACACTATAACATTTCAGATAAATTTTTACCTCCCACATGCCATTAGGCTAAATCACATTTGTCCATCCTTATACTCCCAACAAGTAAACTAAATCACATTTGTCCATCCTTATACTCCCAACAAGTAAAATAAGCAATTTAATAAATTTTCAACACAAGCCAGTTATTTGGCCTTATAATCATGCCATTTTAACCAATCCAAAGTAAATCAAATATTAAAATTACAGTCATCCAAATTGTACCAAAAATAAAAATAGTTTGAAAGGCATGATTACATTTATATATTCATATAATTGACAATAAACAAAAAAAAGTCCTAATATTGGCAATATAACACATTATAAATCATAAATTAAATACCCAAAAGAGACAGTGGATCTATACCACTAAGCCTCTGGGACTCCTCCACGTGTCACTCGTGGCTCTTCTCCTGAAAATTGTTAACCACATAATGAGACTCAAAAGTCCCAGTAACCAAAACCAATTTATGATAATGTATACAAACAGTTAAGTGTGTGCTTATTAAGTGAGAATTAAAAATAATATAATTCTAACAAATATAAAAATATTACAATATACACAAAGAACCATCCTTATATCCCTCCATTAACCTCGAGCCGTAGCCCTCACTCGGTGCTAAATTACCCGGCCAAAGGTAAATTAGCCCGAGCCCTTACAAGCCACCTATTGAGCTCCAATAGGGGCGTACCACGTGACACATAAATACAACAACAATAGCAAGTCTCCCAACACCTCCCACAATAATCAAACAAATTCATAATAATATTGCACAATATACAATAAAAAAATTCATAATTTTCTCAATAATCACCCGATTAACATGAAGTAACACTAATCATAAATTAAAAGCATGGTTACCTCGTGGCTTTTTCAATAAATTATTCCTTAAAATTTCTCTCTCACCACAATCTTCACCAGTAATATAATCTACAAATAACATATTATTTATAAATATTAGTTTCAATTTTTTTTGAAACTAATAAAATAATTCTAATAATAGAATTAAAAATATAACATAATTTCTAATCTTAATCTTAATACAAATCTAGAGTCAATACTATTAAGTAAAATTTTTAACTCCTCTTTTAATTATCAATAAACATTAATAATCTAAAAATCAACTTCTAAACTAATTTTTATTATCAAAATTTTCTTTTTATTTCATAAATTCGTACCTAAAATACCCAAAAATTAAAAATTAAGTCTCTAGCTTAGAATCATAATCCTATAGCCATAATAATTCATTTCTCATCCCAAATAATCATCTAAACCTCAATAAATTAACATATATTTTCAGATCTAGTCTAGAATTTGATCCATAAGCCACAAATTCAAAGATCACCAATAAACTTATACTCTAGAATATTTATTATACTACTAACAACCTCAAAAACCATATTTATTCAACATAAATTCATCCCTCTTCCAGATGTTAAATTTTCTACCACTACAAAATCAGAAACCAAAGAAGAAGGATGACTAAGAAAAAATTTTAGAACACTTACTTAGTCTTAAAAAGCTTAAAATCACACCCTAAATATCCTATTAAAAACTCTTACCTTAAAACCCAGCACCGGCGAACTTGTACACCATCGCCCCCTCTGTTCGTGCATGAAGAGAAATGAAAAGGAGAGAAATGAAGAAACGAAGAAGGAGGGATGAGTTTTTTAAAAAAATATTGTGGGTCCCACATTTTTTTAATTATTTCCTCTCTCTTCTTCTTCTTTTTTTTTATTATTATATAAATATAATCATTGCGAGGAAGAGCACCGAAAGCGTCTTGTTCTCTTCTTTCTTTCCTTCTTTCTCATACTTTTTATTATTATAATAATAATAATATTTTAATAATATTATTATTATTATTATTATTTTTTTAATTATTTTTTAATTATTTTTTTAATTTATTTTTTTAATTTAGAATTATATTCTAAGTTAGATTTAATAATCATCTCCTACTAATTACTTACCTCTAAATATTTTTTTTAAATTTCTATTTACCAAAAATTAACTATTAAAATTTAAATTGGGATGTTACACCCTCGATGAGTAAGACTGAAAAAAATATATGGCCATACTACAATGAAAAGGATTTTTTCATTGCTACTGTCAATCCACTCAGAGATCAAGAAAGTAATGGTCAGGTAAAGGAGAATGACAATTTCATGTCTCATACTTGACCGAAATATTACGTGACAAAAGGGATGTGATACAATTACATGATATCATCAATCCCCATGTGAATTGGATAGTTGCCATGTCTTGCTAGAGGCCACTTGTGATTTGTGGGCTAATAGCATAATTAGCCTACTTTCAATTTCATATGGGCCTATAAGATCGCACACAAGAACAGCCCAACTCGAGTTATAATGTCTATATTCGTTGAATCTAGAATATGTCTAGATTTAATGAATGTAATATAGGATGAATGAATTATATATATATATATATATGATATACGTAAATGATATATAAAATTAAATATATAATATAATATATATATATATATATATTTGAAATATATATGTATATATATATTCGTATATATATAATATAATATGTATATGTGATATATATTATATTATATTATATTATGTTAGTTTTAAATTTAATTTTATATGATAGATTAAATTTAATAACTAACATGATGTGAGAGAATATCATATCAGTTTTATAATTTAAATTTATAAGATAAGTTTGAATTAGATGTGATTTCATGAATTAAATTTATGAGATAAATTTAATTAAATTTTCGTAGGCTTTCAAGTGGAAGACAAAAATCCTAATCCATATACTATATATAAATAGAGACATCCTTATGAAGGATGAAAGAGTTAGAAAAGTTCTGACGGCAAAAATGTTTTGAGAGCCATGAAACATCCTATAGAAAGAAAAAGAAATAACGTTCAAAGAAAAACGAATGCTGAGAGCACTAACACATTGTTCGAGTTAAAGAGCTGTTCTCATAGATACCAATAGAGGGACTAGATCTATGTTGTCAGCTCCTGAGATCCAAACTCTTGAAGAGAATGTGTGCCAAATTCAAATAATTAAAACGTAACTCTTCTATACACCTTGACTTAAATGAGTTCGTTCGGTCTATATTAGGATAAGGATTTTAAAATTTTAATCTTCCACTGTGCATCCCTCAAAGTAGCCTAGGGATCGTGCCCCAGCAGACTATAAGCTCTCCTCCATTATTCTCTTATTATCCCTCTCTCTCTCTCTTATGTTTTCGATTTGTTTTCACAAACTAATAAGTGATGATTCTGCACATGCTCTGCGGTGCATTAACATGCTTGCTGTAACGCATGGCATAAAAAAGCTACACTAAAATTTAAACTCCCTTCTGTGCTATGACCCACTGAAAAATTAACCTAGCCCCTTTTAAGGCTGTCCAAGGATCCAAAAACTATATTAATTTCCTATAAATCTCGTTAAATCAATAATTTATTTAAATTGACTAAAATTCCCTTGAAAACATTAAAAATTTTAAATTAGGAAACTTAGGATGTTACAATTCTCCCCTCCTTTTAGAAATTTTGCCCTCAAAATTCAGAATCTTGCTCAAACACACACTTGTGTAAATAATTGGGGATATAGTTGCCTCATTTTATCCTCGATCTCCCAAGTCATAGCACCAAGAGTCATACCCTTCCAAAAGACCTTAACCAATCAAATGGTCTTGTTTCTCAATTGTCAATCTTTCATATCTACAATCTGCTCTAGTTCAGCTCGATAGGTCAAGTTTTCCTGGAGTTTTATCTCTTCCAACTTGATAACATGAGAAGGATGGAGTTGATATTCTTGAGCTGACTCACATGGAACATATCATGAACACCCAATAAACTCGATGGTAAGGCAATTCGATAGGTAGTAGGTCCCAATTTCTCCAAAATCTTAAAGGGACCAACAAACCTAGGAGTCAATTTCTTAGCCTTTATTGATCTCCCAATACCAATCATTGGTGTGACCCTTAAAAACACATGATCGCCAACCAGAAACTCCAACGGTCTTCTACGTCGATTCGCATCGCTCTTTCATTGACTCTGGGCTGTCAACAACTTTTTCTTAATCAACTGGATCTTTTAGGTGGTTTGGTCTACCAAATATGCACCCAACAAACTTATCTCGCTCAATTCTATCCAACACAGAGGTGATCGATATCTTCTTTCATATAATGCCTCATACCGAGCTATTCTAATGCTAGAATAAAAATTGTTGTTGTAAGCAAATTTTGCTAATGGTAGATGTGCGTCCCAACTACCTCTCAACTCTAAAGCACAAGCTTGTAACATAGCACAAGCTTGATGCTAAGGAGCGTTACTCTCCAACTGTATCCCGGAAGGATACTAAGGAGAAAATCTCCAACACCGAGCCTCAATCGACACTAAGGAGATACATGCCATATGAACTTCCACTATTCTTTCTGACAGGTGAACTCCCACTCCCTAACATTATCATGCCCACCCTCAACATATATGTCATACGTTACAAATTTCTTAACTCATTCATATACAGTTTTCATCATACTTCAGAATTTGTAAATAGATTTTCATGCACAAAAACTACATTTTGCAATATGTAAGATTATCAAATATCAAGTTTAAATCCTCATATCTACTCATAAATAGTTAAGCAATATAATCAATCAGTGTAAATTATTCCATTACCTCAACCCTTTGTCATACACAAAAGGGTTACCATGGTTTAACATTAGCTCCATACGTTCTATACACAATATAGTTTGAGCAATGCTTAATCTACATAATCAAGTGACAATCATCAATTATCACTCTAGCTAACTCTAAATTCACTAGGTTTTAAATACTTATAACACCCAATTTCCTCTTTCTCACAATATCAACTATATGCAAACACTCTAACCATCTTATTAAACATCCCCACACATCAAAATCACTAACTAATGTCCCACATTGTCTCAAGATCCTTAAATCATCCCTAGGCTTCATCCAAACCCTTACCAAAAATTTTTAATCACCATAAAACTCATAAACTTAGGGTTAGAAGTTTAATTTAACTCTTTAAGATATTAAATAAACCAATGGGTTCGGTCTAAACCTAAGGAAACTGAAATCAAAGCCCCTATTACCCTAAATGTTCAAATTTTTGCGTAAAAGAGGGAGAAAAAGGAATGTACAATTTACCTAATGGTGATTAAAGCTTTAAATGCCCTCAAAGTAGCCTAGGAATCATGCCTTAGTAGACCACAGGCTCTCCTCCGTCGCTCTCTTGTTATCCCTTTTTCTCTCTTATGTTTTCGATCTGTTTTCACGAACTGATAAGTGCTGATTTTGCACGTGCATCACGGTGAATAGCATAGAAAGCTATACCAAAATTTAAACTCTCTTTGTGCCATGGCTTACTCAAAAATTAACCTAGACCCTTTATAAGGCTATCCAAGGATCCAAAAATTATATTAGTTTTCTGTAAACCTCATCAAATCAATAATTTATTTAAATTGACTAAATTACCCTTGGAAACACTAAAAATTTTAAATTGAGAAATTTAGGATGTTACACAACGCATGTTATGGTGCGTGGCACAATGAGATAACTCTCACTAATGTTCTCTCATCATGCTCTAGATCATCGTCCTAACTTTTGATCCTATTAACACACCAACTAACTGTTAAGATAGGTTGGCACATACGAGAGGGTGAATTAGGTAACACTTGAAAAACTTTTAAAAACTTAAAAAGAGTGAAGTACTTAAGTGTGAAGGAAGAAGATAAGACATATAAGATTTATAGTGTTCAACCTTAAACTTGGCCTACGTCCATTCCTCAATAACAAACTTGAGATTTTCAACTAAGTTCACAAACTTCAATAGGTACTTGTCCCCACAGTGCAACTCTCAAGACTAAACTTGTCTTTATTCACTTCAACAAACCTTGCTACTGTAAGTTATTATAAATACTTGAAAAATACCTTTTTAAGATTTCTAAAGAAAGAAATAAGCTTTAACAGAAAAGTTTCATAAAGAGTAGATGAAACTTCAATTAAAAGCTTATAAACTTATGAGAGCTTTTCAATAATAATGAATGAATGGGAGATGTAAAAGCACAATTTGAAAGCTTTTTAAATGTACAAATGATGATTTGTTTGCTTAAGGATCATTAGTACTAGTTTTGGCTCAAAATGAATCACATATATAGTTTTGAAAGTTGATAGACTATTGGAACAATGATTCTATCCATTGGTGCATTTTTTGTGAGTGACTATTAGAATCACACATGAATTTGCACTTGAGTTTTTCAAGAAATGTAGATGTGATAAATTGCACATGAACACCTTAACGTCTCATGTATGGTTTTGCACTTCTGAATAAGCATCCAGTTTTATGTGCTAAAACTCACATAGTACCTCATTGCTTTCCCATGTAACTACACTTGTGAATAAGCATTCAGTTTTATGTGCTAAAACTCGCACGGTACCTCATTGCTCACTCATGTGATTTTGCACTTATGAATATACTCACATATTAGGCTGTTAAATCTTGTGAGTACAGCATTAGCTCTCACACATGGTTTTGCATATAAATCATTAGTTCTATGTGACAAATCACATGTGAAACCTCTTTTCTCTCAAGTGTAAAATGGCTGCCAAAATGCCAAAGCCAATCTTTGGGATCAAAACTCGCGTGGAACCAAAAAGCTGTCACACATGAAATTGTAAGCTGTAATGCATAAACTCGTTTGGTGCATTTTCATGCATAGAACTACACATAACTCAAGTAAGATTTTGCATGATTGAGAGATATAGATTTGTGAATCAATAATCATACAAATAAATAATTCTAACTTGGCTTGAGATAACTTAAGACTCAGCAAAGCAAAATGTGATTGTACAATAAGTGACAAATCACACATGGCTACCATCAATCTCATGCATGGTTTTGTACTTTGAAACAATGTTGTGAAGCATAGATGCTAAAACCTGGGCGGATAATAATGGCTCTCACACATGATTTTACATGCATAACCAAAGCTTAAGGTAACACACAACACAAGTGATAAATCATGCATGAATCACTTCTTGATTGTTGCATGATCAAGCAATCAGTGTGCCTAACATGCAGAAACTTGTGAGTAACCTACATAATCACATGTGATTCTACTTCCCACACTATAAACAGCTTCTATGAAATTCAACACACAAAAAAGACATTGTTTGCAAGCTTTAATACATTTAGATGAGTCATAATGCATATAACTAGGATATATGATGCACTGATTGCTAAGCTCTCAAAGTTTTCACATTAAATCTAAGAGAATTTAAAATAACTTATCCTAAGCATCATCATCTTCTCTTGATTCTTCATTTTCTTAAGGTTTTGTCTTCATCCACAATTCTTTATATTTGCACGCATAACAAATACCTCTTCTTTTGGTTTTATAATCATCAAAACACATCCAACAATCTCCCCCTTTTTGACGATAACAAAACCTTAAGATGAAGGTTCTTAATTCTATTTAATATAAAGCTCCCCATTAAATTGACATGGGAGAATTAAAAGATGATAGTGCAGAATTATTCATCTTGCAATAAAGAAATTGAACACATGAATGATATCAAATATGAAATTTCATTAATAACAAATATATTACAATTCATAGCATAACATGTTATTAATGAAAAAGAACTATACAAAAAGATTTCTTCCTATAAGGCTAATACATATAGCTCCCCCTTAAGCCTAGCCTATCTCTCTACATATCTTTTGTAAAGTCCCTATTCAATCCGAACTTTACCATTCCCAATCACACGATTAACAAACACAAACACAAATTAATATCAAAGTAATAGCCCTTTTTTTTGTTTCAAATCATGGGATCCCGACTTCTTAAAACATATATTCAAACAAGAGGGCTAGCAAAAGCACAATACAATCATATAACTAAAATAGGCACAACAACTCTACCTTAAAAAGGGCCATGCGTCATGGCATGTGGTACAAATCAATATGCTCTGTTTCCATATATGCCATGTACTACAATGTGGCACACCATGTGCCGCAGCGTATATGACTATAATTTATACTGTCATATGACAACTCAGAAGATGACCTTTTACTGCGCACCATTTCCACATGCAATGTCTAATTAGAGTGGTTCAAGTATCCACATGAAGCTTACAACGTATATTAGCTAATGGAATAAGTTTAGACTCAATTTGATAGTCCGATCTAAAATTGGACATCTGGGTGCAAAAAGTCATTTTTCTTTCAAAAACTATCATGTTAAATGCTCAAATCTCATTCTTTGTCCTATGAAACTACTTCAAGTCTTGAACTAGGTCTAAATGAACCACATACACCTGATTGACACTAGTAACCTTGTATATCATGTCATTTACTCAAATTGACCTCTTAGTGCCACATTACATATTTGTGGACTTATATGAGGCTTAATACATATAACACATATATACAAAGAGACTTGTTTCACTTTCAACCCTCTAACTCTTACATATAGGGCTCTGCCTCACCATATAGTCAGGGATCACAATATACTCGACTCTTTCAAATAGAGCTCTACCTCACCATTTGTATAAAGTTTCACCTATATACATAATTCACAGTCAATTCACATTCAACACACACATATATATACAAGTGAAACAAGTTACATAATGACATACACTTGCTTGAATGGCATCTAGGCCTACCCACATATCCATCGCTAGGGCACCCTTGGTGAGATGCAATATCATATACACATACAAGCAAGGTTTCACATCACAATTCATACACACAATCACTTACACATCCTAGTTGGCAAATAAAACTTTAATAACATTATACATTCATTTCATTCAATGGTAGTCTAATGACTACCAAATAAAGCTACTCTTTCCTTGCTTCCTTTCCTGGCCTTCTCGTGCTCTCTTCACCTATGTTCAAAAGTAATGGAGTGAGACATACGTCGTAGTAACTCAGAGATAACCCCAATTATTGGTTAGTAAGGAAAATCATAAACAAGAGATAAAGTAGCATATGTTTCAATAAAAGCAATATCTTATGCATATACAGGAATTTATTCTCATCAATCTCATTATACTCATGCTAATGCATTCCTAGTTCCACCTAATAGAGTCATCTCCATGCTCGAACTAAAACTTCTAGTCACATAGAACAGGGCTCACCATACCACTACTCAAACCAGGTAATCCTCTTCATGTATTAGTGGTCTCTTAGATCCATCATGGCAAAGTTTAACTCTACGCTTAGGATTATCAGGACTTCCTAGCCTTATACAAAGTAGGACCACAACCCCCTATCTTAGTCTAGGGTTACCTCGTAGTTCATTCCATATCCTAGGTCCATTATAGCAGAATCAAGCTCTATGCTCTAGATCATTAGTATTCTCCTAGGCCCCGTCATGGCAGAGTCTTGCTCTATTCTCTGGATCATCAGCACTTTATGGACTTCCTTACTGTAAGGCCGTGTGCCCCTACCATAATTCAGGGTATACTTATAGATGTGATGCATGTCAATCAATACACATGCCACCTTAAATTCATTTCAATCAATGCTAACACACCCGTATGCATATTCTTTTACAATACTGCTACTCTATCTGTTCACAACATAATGCACATAGTCATATAAAATACTTGTAAATAATTTCACAAATAATAAGTAAAAAAGTTACTCCAATTACCTTTAACTGTTATTACTAAGGGTTACCAACCACTATAGACTCCCAAACATGTAGATTCCCAAAAGCAATGTCACAAGTGCTTAATCTACACAATACCATGTCCCTTAATCATTTCTCAACATTTCACATAAGCATTAATTTGACTAAATTGAATTCCTTAACACATAAAATAGTTCAATTGGACCCTTTTCAATTTACAAGTCTACTATCCATAGTTGTTGGCCTTATAGGCTATTCAAATGACCACAGCAACCTCCTAAGTCATCTATTCAATTAATTTCATCCTTTCAACCTAACTTTTAGGCTATTTTAAGCTTAAATGCTCAAAGCTTGACTATTTAACTCCATACTAGACATAAAACCTTAATTCTATATTCGATAGCCCATTTTAAAACTTTCTTTTAGATTCTAACACTTTAGAACCTCATAATTTGATTTCTTAACTGATCAAATTCAATAAAAATATGGTAGAAATGAAGCTTAGGATTATGCTTACTTACCTAGTAAGTTACTAATCAAACCAAACTCTCGAGCTTTGTATATTACTTGCCTTAACAAAGCTGAGCTTCTCTACCCCACTTAGATGCATTTTTCACACTTTCAATTTTGATTTCACAAGCTATTCACATCAGCTTTAACTGATCCCTACACAATGTGTAGTGGCGTGTGGCACAATGAGGTCAATCTCACTTGTGCTTGTGGATTATGCCCTAAAATGCCATTCTACCCTTTAATCCTATCAATACAAATTCCAAACAATATAAAACATTAACTCAACACCCAAACTACAATCATTTTATTAATTACTAATTTACCCCTGATTAGCAATTCCTAAGATTGAAATTCAGGATGTTACATCTTCTTTCTTTTTGATATCATCAAAAAGATGCAGGCCTTTGCAAGAGAGAGGACACATGATATCTGAGATGGGCTTCAAGGATTTCTCTATCAAAATAGAGAATTTGGGTTAAAGGTAGGAGTTGATAGAACTATTGCCTAGGTGGAAGAATATTTTGGATCCATAGGTGGAATGGGATCCTATTGGATATAAAGGTGTAGCAAAAGATTAAAATTTTAAAATTCCTATCCTAATATAGATCGAACAAACTCGTTTAAGTCAAGCTGAATAAAAGAGTTACCTTTTAATTTTTCAAACTTGACTCGTGTTCTCTTCAAGAGTTTGGATCTCAGGAGCTGATAACATAGATCCACCTCCTCTATCAATATCCACACAAACAATTCTCCAACTCGAACAGCGTGCTAGCATTCCTAATGTCTATTTTTTTAAATTAGTTTTCCTCTCTATAAGGTGTTTTGTGGCTCTCAAAGTAGTTTTTTTTTTTACTATCAGAACTTTTCTAACTCTTACTTCATAAAGCATGTCCCTATCTATATATAGTATATGGATAAGGATTTTCATGTTCTACTTAAAGAGCCTATGAAAATTTAATTAAATTTATCTCATAAATTTAATCCATGATATTATATCTAATTCAAATTTATCTTATAAATTTAAATTATAAAACTAACATGATATTCTATCATATTAATTAGTTATTAAATTTAATCTATTATATAAAATTAAATTTAAAACTAACACAATATAACACAATATAATATAATATAATATATATATATATCGCATATATTTATTATATTATATATAGATATGTATGAATATATATATCAGATACACATACACACATGAATGTATATATATTTTGAGAAAATATATATATATATAAAAAATTATATTTCAAATTTTATAATTCATATAAATATATATATATATATATAAATATTTATCAAATAAATATTCAAATATATAAATATATATAATTCATTCACCCTATATTATATTCATTGAATCTAGACATATTCCATATTCAATGAACTTGGACATTATAGCTAGAGTTGGGCTGTTCTTGTGTGTGACCCTATTGGCCCATATGAAGTTGGCAGTAGGCTAATTACGCTCTTAGCCCATGAGTCCCAAGTAGCCTCAGCAAAATATAGCAACTACCCAATTCATATAGGGATCGATGATCTGATGTAATCTATCATACAACTATATCACATCCCTTTTGTCGCGCGATATTTTAGTCAAGTATAAGATATGGAATTGTCATTCTTCTTTAGTTGACCATTACTTTTTTGATCTCTAAGTGGACTGATTATAGCAATGAAATAACCCTTTCATTATATTATGGCCATACATTCTCTCAATCTTACTCATTGAGAGGCCCAGTAATATATCTCACTTAATATGAGGGACAAATTCCATCTTGACCACTCATGTTCATCTACATGAATATCACTAAACTTAATCATAACCTTTATGATCACCCAGTTAAAGGTGACTTTTGACTATGTCAAAGTTCAGTGGTCATCATGCAGGAATCCATGATGATCTTAGGTCAAAGAGCTCAATGGTATAGTTACATATGAGATAAGCTTATGCCTTGCACCATGCAACTTTCTTATAGTAGGTCGATCTAGCGCTTTTTACTCTTTTAGTGCCTATGACTTTGATTTGTATCTCTATAATTAATCAAAGTCATACTAGTCTTGTTTCATCTATGATCTCTCATAGATGACCGACTATGGACATTTAGAACAATCACTATAGTTTGTCTAAGGATATAGTTATCATAGTAAATGTGCAATTGATATGATAACAAAAGTTATTCATTAAATAACAATGTGCATAGTATAATGATTGGCCCTAGGGCACAATTTCCAACAGATCCATTGCTTCAGCTAAGCTATTAGTAGCTTAAGGAGTAGGTGGAGGCGATTCTTGATCAGCATCTTCAACTTATCTTTTAGGGGGAAGAGAAGCTTGATGTTGTTAAAGCTAATCTTCAGGCCCTTGATCCTTAAGTTCTTCAATAATGGGTTCCTCAGTAGTTTGGCAAAGGGAAGGTTTGGTTTATCTATGTTTGGGGTTGTATTTCTTCCTTTAAAATGTTTTGGTTACAAATTGAGCTGAGGAGAAGGCAGGACAAGTCATAGACCTTGGCATGGATAAAGGTGTGATAAGCTCTCCAATATTTTAGTAAGTTTACTGATAAGTTTGGTAAGACCCATATCATCAATGTCTTCCAAAAGCTCTTCAGAGGATTGTGTATTAGCAATTTTAGATGTGTCAGAAGATTTTGGTAGAGAGGAAATATGAGGGACTGGCATGCCATCAAAGGGATGAGTGGGCTTTGAGGTGTCTTAATGGCTTTAATATTTAGGCTGGGAATGAGTGGGTTGAGTTGAATCTAAAGATAGATTTTTTGGGTGAAGGTGGATAGGTGACCCTTGGTCCCTTTAAGAAAGAAGATTTTCTTTCTTTTGAGAGGAAGGGTCAACAAGCGAGGGCGTATAGAATGGATAATGAAGTGGGTTAGAATGGGTTTTGGAGGTTGAGGATGAATCAACTGTGTACACCAAACCTTCTCTGAACCTTAAAGGACCAATGTCATCTTTCAGAAATATCAAGGTGATCTATAATTCTATCCAATTTGCTATTTAAGTATAGCATCATGTCACCAAGGCCTTTAATATCATTCTTGAGATGCACCACTACTTGATCAAGCTTTCCTTCAATTTCATTGAGAATTTTATGAAGGAAAGCGTTTGACATGTCAGGTGGAGTAGGTATCTAAGGAAAAGTCTGAGAAGAGGAAGCTCCAGCAGTTTCAGATGTTCCAATAATAGCTTTCTTTAGTAATTTCCTTTTTTTTTTCTTGCAGCAACAGGATTAGCGAGCTCTTCTTCTTCTTTTGGAATAAAGCTGTTGCCTTTCAGCTTGAATTTCATCTTGTAGAGAGCAGTATCCTTGAATTCTTCTAGTTCCAACCGTGCTCCTTCAGTGTATTTGACATGATATCTTTTCAAAATGACAGATACAATAGTTGCAAAGTAAAGATTTCTATCCTTCTTTTGTTCCCTCTTCCTCTTGGTGTCAACTTTAGATGTATGCAACATCTTGGTCAATATATAGTGACATATATTGATATTTTGCTTATTGATCAGCCTTGTCAGAAACTCAGTCTCAAACTCAGTACATATGTTAAAGGTAGTTCTTTTGTTAACCAAAAATCTTGCCACAACATATGCTAACATCCAGTACTTGAATGGGAATGAAGTTAGTCTAAAAATGAATCTAGACTTCAATGCTTCTTCTAGCACTTCCTTTGTCATCATGATAGCTTTGTATTTCTCTTTATTTGTGTGAGGTTTAGGAGCATTCCTCTGATTTGCATGATCAAACTCTTACAGCTCCAGACTCCTTGCTTTAAGACCAAGTATGTGTTCCAAACTTTTTAGAGTGAAGTACAAAGGACAACCTCAAATATTGGCCTTGTAAGTCTTCTTCTATTTGTCCCATCCAAAGCTAGCATAGAAGGCCTTCACCACATCTGCTAAGTAATAGAGATCAAGCTCTAATAAGCCTTTATTGTCACTCAAATATTTATCTCTATCAAAGTTATGAGCTTTGATAAAAGAATCATATTTGGTATAGTGACTAGTGACTACCACATAGAGGAAAAGTGTTGGTTGAATCTTGACTGATGCTCGAAGCTTAGAAGCTTTCCTTCTTAAATACTTGCGTTTAAAACTTCTCTTGGAGGCATGTTGCTACCATCTTAAGACAATTCTCAGCCAAGTTTGATCAAAGCTTCTTCTTGTTGATCAGTCAAAGTAAGCTCTAATGTTGAAGCAGGCTCCTTGGAATTTCTTGGAGTTTTGACCCTCTTGGATAAACAAGGAGGTGATTTACTTCCTTCACCAATAGGAGCCTCTATGAATTTCCTCTTCCTTGTTTCCTCCTCATTGGCTCTCTTTCTAGTTTCTTTAGTTCTTGCCATCGTAGAGATTTTTTAGAGAAGAGAAAGATTTAGGTTGAAAATTGAGAGGAAATTTGATGAGGTGAGAAACAAAAAGAGGTATAGAAAAAGTGGGTAAAGAAATTTGAATGGAAAAATAGCCAAAGAAGATTCAGGGAGGCAGTTAAGATTTAAAGAAAGTATAACATCTAGACAAATGAATGTCAGTTCACATGTGAAAATGAAGGCAAACGAGTAAGATATACATAGGAAGTGTAGGATCACATGTAAAAAGAAGGGTGTATCATGTGTGATTTAGCATGTATATCAAACCAAGTACTATTTCTCGCCTATGACATGGCAATTTCACCTATGATCTGGTAAAAAGGTTAATGCTCATAATTTTCACATTCAATACAAGTACAATCATCTCGCGTGGTCACAAGTGGTCTTTCACCTGTGAAATGACCAAGTCAGAATAAATGCTCTTGGGAAGACGTTTCATGCAAGTAAGACTTCCTTCTTCATGTGTGATTTAGCACAACTTAGGATGATACACTATGTGCTATTTCATGCAAGTAGAACTATTATCTTCATGCATGATTTAGCACAATTGTGAAGTGAAGAAATCCTAAGTGCTATTTCATGCAACTGAGTAACACGTTTCACGTATGAATATGCAGCCACAAAGAAAATATCACAGAATAGATAAATTTCATGCCTATGGCATGTGAACCTATAAGAATTATTTTCTAACAATAATAACTAATCTCTTAAGCAAATTATACTTGATCTTCTGACCTCTTTCTTTAAGATTCACCTTAATCCATTTCAATGAAGTCAGGATTCACAAATTAAATCCTACAAAAATAACTTAAAACAACTCTAAAGTTTATGTTAGTAAAAGATTTAAAATATAATTTAATTAAGTTTAAGAATCTTACAACTCATTGGATTTATCATTCCCAATTTCCTTCTAATGAATGTAAACTGCTTTTTAGCTAAAGGTTTAGTGAAAATATTTACTAGTTGCTTCATAGTAGGCACAAATTCTAGTATGATATCCTTCTTTTGCACATGATCTCTTAACAAATGATGTCTTATGTCAATGTACTTGGTTCTTGAATGTTGAATAGGATTCTTGGGTAAGTTAATAGTGCTGGTGTTGTCATATGTGATTGGAATTTCCTTAAGATGAACTCCCCAACCTTTTAATTGTTGTTTTAACTATAGAATTTGTAGCTGTGTAGTTCTATTCAAATACTTGAAGATTCCTTACACAGCCTTTAAATGAGATTCTCTTAGATCAGCTTGAAATCTTGCACACATGAAGACATTAAACATGATATCAGGTCTGCTAGTAGTTAAGTAAAGAAATGATCTAATGCTTGAATTTTGATTGATCTTCCTTCTTCCCTTTTTCATCCTTATCTATCTTGATTGAAGCACTCATAGGTATGTTGCTTGGATTTAAATTTTTGAATCCTAACTTCTTCAATTGTTTTGACTTATGAAGATCCCATCCCTCATTTGCTTGCTTTATAATCTGAGAAAGAAGTTCAGCTCTCCCATCATGGACATATCAAATTTACCTCGCATAATCTTAGCAAATTTCTCACAAAGAACCTCATTAGTAGCTCTAAAAATAATATCATCAATATAAATTTGAACTATAAAGATACTACTATGTTTAGTTTGATAGAATAGAGTTTTATCTACCATTCCTCTTTGAAGTTATTATTTAATAGAAAAGTACTTAACCTGTCATATCAAGTTCTTGGTGCTTGCTTCAATCCATACAATGCATTCTTCAATTTATAGGCATGATTTGGCATTGATGGATCCTTAAATCCAGAAGGTTACTCTACATAAACTTCTTTACTGATTAGTCCATTCAAGAAAGTACTTTTGATATCCAATTGATGTAGTTTAAAGTCTTTAATGCAAGCAAAAGAAAATAAAAGCCTAATAGCCTCAAGTCTAACAACAAGAGCAAAGGTTTCATTATAATCAATACCTTCTTCTTGATTATATAACCTTTAGCAACTAGCTTGACCTTATTTCTTACCACAATACCTGTTTCATCAAGTTTGTTTCTAAAGACCCACTTTGTTGCAATTACAGGATGATCACTTAGTCTAGGAACTAAGTCCTAAACTTGATTTCTCTCAAACTAATTTAACTCTTCTTGCATTGCTATAAGCTAATATTCATCAAATATTGTAGTGAAAATGGCTAAGCAACTTAGTTTGTGCCAAATTATGAAAAGTTATGTTTTATGAAAATAGGCCATTGAGTGGCCAAATTTTGATATATGTGTACATATGTGATGAAATGTGGTCAATCAAGTGTATTAGGTCCTTTTGGACTCAGTTCAAGCCTAGTATGTTTTAATGAGATTAAAGGATTGACTTTAGCGCTTAGGTGCACTAAATTCTTTAAAAAAGTGACTTTTTGCACCTAACTATCCAAATTTTGATTGGATCGTTAGATATATCCAAACTTATCTCATTAACTAGCTTATAAGATAAGCCTCATGCGGGTGCTTGAATCACTTCGATCGGACATCGTATATGGAAACAGCGCACGTTGGAAGTTTACCCTGTGAACTAGTTTTTGACAACAGCATTTTCTATCATGTATGGCGCAATGCATGACATCTCATGCTGCAAAACATGACACAGAGAAGGTCTAGGTGTGTGGCTTTATGCCACATGCCATAGCGCATATACTGTCCGCCGTGACACATTACCCCTCATCTGACATGATTTTGTAGTTTTTGTTGCATGCAAGGATGGACATGAATGTATATGATTTATTTTGTTATGTATTGCTCTAATGTAAAAGACCTTCAATTATAAAAGTGGGAATCAAATCCCCTACTTTTCTTATCTAAGGTGATATATGTAGACCTATCCATCCACCATGTAGACCATTAGATATTTTATGGTTTTAAAGATGCATCTACAAGATGGTCACATGTGTGTTTGTGATCAACATGTAACTTAGCATTTGCTAGATTACTTGCTTAGATAATTCAATTAAGAGCATAATTTTTAGATTATGCAATTAAGACAATTCATCTTGATAATGTGAGTAAATTTTCATTGCAAATTTGTTATGATTATTGCATATCAATTTAAATAATAGTTGAAAAATCTTTTGCTCATGTTCATACTCAAAATGGTCTACTAGAATCGTTCATTAAATGCCTCCAATCGATAGCTAGACTAATGCTGTTAAGGATAAAATTTCCTATTGTAGCATGGGGACATGCGATTTTACATATAGCAGCACTTGTGCCCATCAATTGGCTTTAGTCAGGAGCAAAATGTTTTCCATCTTAGAATTTTTTTATGTGTGGTTTTTGTTCCTATTACTCCACCACAATAAAAAAGATGGGACCTCAAAGAGGGTTGGGAATATATATTAGTTTTGAATCTCCCTCAATAATTAAGTGTAGAAATTTATTCCTAACATGTTTTGATGATTGCCTACTTTGATGAAACTATTTTTCTAACATTAAGGGGAGAAAATAAGTAGTCACAAGAAATTATATGAAATGTATTATCATTATCTCATCTAGATTCTTGTACAAAGAATGTGAGCTTGAAGTTAAAAAAAATAATTCATCTGTAAAATATTATAAATTAATTGCCAGATGCATTTATTAACCTTAAAAGAATTACCAAGTCTCATCTTCCAGTAATAATTTTCCTAATTTCTTAATCTTGTGATTAGCTATTAATCAGGGGTAAAGTAGTAATTAGTAATGATTAGAGATTTGGATAATTAATTGATAATTTGAGCTTTTAGGATGTTGAATGAACGATACAAGTGGAAAGATTACATTTTAGGTCAATACATGTGCAAGTGGTGAGGATTTCCCTCACTGTGCCACATGCCATAGCACAAGCTGCATGCACCATAGCGCATGGACTAGAAAGTGACTCTATATATTGTAAAATTTCATGATTTTCAAAAGGGGAAAATAAAAAAACATGAAAGGGAGAAGAGGAGAAGAGCTTGGCTACTAAGGCAAGCATTTTCAAAGCATTGAAAGGCACTTCCAATTAATAACTTATATGGTAAGCTAGTATAACCCTTGCCTTCCATTCTACCTAAATTTCTCTTAATATGTGTGTATAGAAAATTGAATCGATAAAATTTAGGTGTTTATTTTTTACCTAATACTAATAAAGGTTCTTGAGAGTTAATTAAAACTTTGTAACTAGTTTAGAAAAATGATAGAGCTTTAAAAAAACTGTAAGCTTGGGTCCTAATCTAGTGAGAAATTGGGGAGGACATCGTGTTTAGCAAAGTTAGATCATTTAGAGTGATAAAAAATGGTAATTGAGTAGTATTTAACTTAAAATGGATAAATGAAAGGGAATGGATGGCTAGTTATAGCTATAGTTGATAATTAAGTGCTTTTGGTCAATTTGAACTAATTGACTTATGTGCCAATTGTGGGTAGATTGGCATATCTCTTAAGTAATGTAAGAGAAGAGGCATGTAGAGATGAGTAACAATTGAGAAAGTATCATGGGTAACTTTCTAGTGACAGAAGGATTGAGGTAACCAAATAACTTTCTTTATTTTACTATTTATTGTAATTGTGTGTAAGTATACTATATATTACATGAAATGGTTTTAAATTGAGCATATTTTGTGACATTGAATGGTTATTGAATGAAAATGAACTTTAGTTAAATAAACTTGTGGAATTGTGTAATTATATATATAATAGTATATATATGTAAAGTGTGATTATGAACCTATAATTGGTTTGTTAAGCATGATCATAGGGGTAGGAGTTCACCCGTAGCGTGGAGGGTAGTATCATATGGCATCATTCTCCTTAGTGCTTGATGGGATACGGTGTTGGAGAATTGTATCTCCTTAGTACCTTCTGAGGTGTGGTTTTGGATATTATCCCTTTAGTGCCTATTAAGGTGCAGTGTTGCAGATTTGGACTTGTTAGAAACAATGTGATGCAAAGTTAGGGTTAATGAACACCCTATTATGTGTATTAGGGGAAACTATAGTTTGAAAGTGAGTTAGAACACCTTTAATTAGGTGATTCGACCACTAAACGTGAGCTTAGAGCTAATAAGAGTGTATATTGGTCTAAGGAGAGCCTAATTCTGTGCGTTGCAACACATGGCATCTCTCACCACAATATGACAAAAAAGCTCTAGGCGTGTGGCTTTGTGCCACATGCCACAGTGCATGTGTTGTTCGCCATGACACATTACCCCTAATCTGACCTTATTACTTTGTCTAAATGGCATACTAACCGATGAATGCAATTGTTTTTTCCACTGTGTACACTTGTACTGCTCTGACTTGAGATGATTTTGATAGTTTTAAAAATAAAGTCTTAGGACTAAGCTTTTTAAACAAATTGATTGTTCATGTTTTATTGTTGTACGAGTGGTGATTAAGTTAATCCTTTTTTATATCTAGCGAATGCAGGGAAGGGTTACAGTAAGGATTACCCTTACTAATCCTCCCCAATCACCAAACATTAATGTGGCTAACTAAGTTTGTCAAAGTCATAAAATAAGGATCCCAAGTTTCACAATTTAAAATGATCCCAAGTCAAAGTGTTAAAAACATTTATGGAAGCATGGGAATCAATAAAGAATCAAAACATTTACATATAACTTTAAAAAAATTAACTTTGCAGAAAACATCACATGCACCATGGCTTAACACTCCTATGCCATGATGTATTGCCTCTGTGCCATGCGCTATAATGCATTGCACAAATTGACAGCAAATTTTATTGTCAAATACAGTACTAGGGATGAACTTCTGATGAGTCCTATTTCTTCATCCGATATCTGATTGGAGTAATTTAAATGTCTACAAAGAGCTTTCTCCTAATTATAGCTAATGGCACAAGTTTCGCAATCAAATTATATTTA